>NC_051433.1:1677087-1685668 GCF_001649575.2 Kryptolebias marmoratus
GAGGAGAGCTGCAGACCAGGGACAATCCAGAAATGCTCATGAATGTCAGTTTAGAAGCTATCAAAGTTCTCAAATAAAGCACCTTTTGAGAATGTCAATGTTTGTTGGGAATTATCTTACAGAACTAGGAAGTATTTTTGGTTTATATATTAAAAGTTATGGTTGTTTATTGATTTTAGTAAAAAAAAAAAAAAAGGCAACTTTTACAAAAAATGCCCCCAAAATCCTGGAGGGACTGTGTAGCTGGAGTCAGTGATTATAATTCCTTAACCCTCTGCTCGGGTTGAAGCGCAGATCTCAGACCAGTAACAGCCGAAGGCAGAATCTGTCCGGCTGACGGCGTTCGTTGTGTCAGAAAACACACGGGTGTCTTCAGAACGCCACAGCTGTAGTTCTGACAGAAAACATCCGAGTGACTGGAAAACTGATCAAATCTGCCCATCTTCGTTTCTAAAATCTACTCAAGCAGATTATTACATAAACCTAAAGGTGGCCGTCGATGTGGGTGCAAAACAAACTGAAACAGGAACAGACACGCCAAAAGAAAAACAAAAACACGACCCCGCAGCTCACTCAGAATTCAGTGAGACTGCAGCGGAAATGTAATAATTTTGAGTGTGTAACGCCTCACCAGCGGTCGGAGCTCAGTGAGTCGTCAGTCAAACTGTGTCTTCACACCTACACAGCACCGAGGAGTCCGATCGGGTGCAGGGACACCACCCAGAAAAGACATGCAGATTTAAAACAACACGAGTTAATCCCCAACATGGCCGCCATTGTCTGCTGATCAGGATAATTTCCTGCCTGCACCTGCCGGCGTGATGTTCTGAGTAACAGTGTGAATGTCTGCAGCGCCGACGTGCACTCCGACGTGCACGCCGGCTGTCAGAGCAGGACCCCAGCCATGTTTTCTGTCTCTCCTTTCATGTTCTCTTCCTTCTTTCTGTCTTCTCCCAGACACTCATCCTCCCGAGGCGTCTTTGTCCTAAATTTGCCTCTTAGCTTCTGTCAGTGTGTTTTCTAAGTTCTTTTTATTTTTATTTTTGTTTTTAGATTTGACAGCCTGACAGAGGAGTATGTTTGAACAGCAGCAGTATTTTTTTTTTTCGACGGAGTGAGCGCGCCTTTGTGTCAGTGCCGCCTCTTATTTTTCCATCCAGCAGCAGAAAACAAATCAGCGCTAATCAGAGAGCGCCTCGGCATTCAGCGGTGACACAAACCGAGCCGCGCTCGCACACGCACACACTCCCGTGCCTTGTTTAAGCTGCCATCAGTAATAGGCCTCAGAATTACAGTGTGTCACTGCCGTATAGCATAAATTGTGTTTGTCAAGTGGCTACTGATGGTTGCAGAGGTTAAATATCCCGTCCACTTTTTTTCCTCGCTGATGGTGATTTGAGGGCTCTTGTCGGAGGCAACTTGATTGCATTTGTGATTTGTGGGTGGGCAGACAGCGTCCAGGCAGGGCTGAAGAAATAAAAAATGGCACAAAAGGGATAATAGCAAATTGACTGGGTGACAGACGGACGCTGTGAAAATACCTCCTCCTTTTTTTTCCAAGTAACGGAGGAAAAGTTGCAAATGGTTAGTTTTGTTGACCTCCAGAGCTGCATTCAGTTTACTCTGATTTATCAGGTTTTAACTTAACTCTGGAGTAAAATTTGACAAGAATGAAATAAACACGTAAGGTTGTTGAAGCCAGAAATGTTTTGAAATCATCGACTGTCACCAAATAATGAGATTTAACTTTAATTCACTTTGTTGTGAGTTTCACAGTCTTCACTTTTTATTCATTTTGTTTGGAAAACATCTTCAGCTTCACAGTTAAATTTAGTAAACTGTTCTTTCGTAGCTAAACTAAAGACGATGAAAAGTAAAAACTGTGAAGTAAGTAGTTTGCGTGTCGGTGGGTTTTAACCACGAGTCGTTCCTGATCTCTCTGAAATGTCACTTTGGGAACTGAAGGAAAGTGAGTCTGTGAAGCCATTACAACAGGATTTACAACTGAATGCTCGATGAAGACGGATGAAACACCTGACAGGTAAAATCCTTTTAAAACCCAGACCAGAGCAGATAAAGACCTGAGGCAGACAGAAGTACAAATGGAGCCTGATAAGATAAGAGAAACACGGTGGAGGACAGGGAAAAGATAAGGAGATGAGTGCAACGATTGGGAGTCAAATAAAAATATAGAAGAATATTCGGCTATTCAGACATTTATACTATTAAACAAAAAAAAGGAAAGATTTGAGTCGTTTCACGAAAGTAAGGGACAAAAATGTTTTTAAATGAGGTTAATTAAAGGAAGTTAAAAGATGAATAAAATCTCAAAGATCAATGGAGAAAAAAAAAATCCAATTTACAAAAATCTTTCAAGCTGTCAATCAAACAGTGATTGATGGAGTTTCTGTGATGAACATCGTCAGCACCTTCAGGTGATGGTCCTCAGCTGTGACCCATTCTTCTGCTGCTCAAAGCCCCAAACAGCTGGGAGACAATAAACACGTGTTAAAGGTTTATTAATGACAGAAATATTATAATTACCTGTAAAGCCATTTAATACAGAACCTTTTCTGTCAATTTACCCCAACTACAGGAACTACTCCATCGTAGGTTAGAGATCATCTACTTCTTGACTCAGCTGATCAGTATCAGGATTAAAACATTTAACTTGTTTGAAATGCTAAAAATACACAGTTTGAGTTACTTTAAATGGTAAAACTTTTGCTCCAGGGTGGCTTCTGTTAACCTGGCTCCTCCATGAGAATTTCTCCCTGATTCTCCCAACTGAAATCGCTCTGTCTGCAAATAACACACTGACTGGTCGTAAATACTCCGCACAACTTGAAGACATCCCTTTCGGCGTGTTCAGTTTTTAACAATAATCATATTTCTTGGATAAATTGAAACATTTACGGCCTCTTCTGTCATTTCACTCCTCAGACTTTGCTCTCGCGCAGAAACCCTTTCAACACAAACATATAATCAAAGTATACATCTGCAGACTTTTATACATTTCTTGTTTTTCTGAGACGAGACGAGCAAGCAGCAGATTGAATAGCAGACACACACTTACATGATTTATCGGAGGGAGCAATAAATGCCCATTTTTAAGACCAAGCCACCACATAAAAGAGCCTTGGATCACAGAAGTAATGGGTCCCTGTAGGCTAGTGATAACTCTGTTTTTATATGTGTGTGTGTGTGTGTGTGTGAGTGCAAAGAGACCGAGGCAGGCTGAATGTGACAAACGCTGAAAGAAAAGGCAATAACGTCCAAAAATGACAGCCAGCGTGGAAGAAAAGAGGTTGATAAGCACGAGGAGAGGTAGAGAATGTGAGCACAAAGGCATCAGCGACAGCTGCTGTTTCACTTTCCGTCTCTGCCAGCTCCATCTAATCTCAGCCCCCAACGTCTTTCTTTCTTCATTTGCAGTTACTGCTTGGATTACAAGCCATACATCCAGCTGTGGGCTTCGCTTTACTCGGAGTGTGAGGCGAATGTGTGTGTCTTTAAAAGGCAGCCCTCATGTGGGGTCATAAAAATAACCATAATATTCCCCGAGTGATTTTTCTCCCTTTAGGCGAATGAAGAGGAAATAAGCTCCAGTGGCAGAATAGGCGCCCGCGCCTGCTTCAGTGTTTGCTGAAAGAAAACTATTACCTCAAAATGAATCTTTCTGCTCGGCGGTTGAAGAGGCTGAAACATCTGTAACCAACTGGGACTCTAAAGGCGTCGACCACAATCCCCCTTCTGAAGCGAACCCAACGATTTCATTCGACCAACAGCCTCAGATTATTTATCACAGGAGGACAATAATCCAGGGGCTTTCTGCCAGTGTTTCAAAAGCACAAACAGGGAGGTATTTAAGTCTGAGAAGAAGCTTTAAAGAGGAAAAATACTTTTAGCTCACGTAGAGATGAAAGTAGCATCGCTAGAAGCCACTCATGGGTGACTCAGCGACTACCAGACCAAAGCTCAGCTCAAAATCTGTAAAAATGTCTGTTATAGCCGTGGTGGCCATCTTGAATCGGTTTGACTCTGAATTTAATAGATATGCATCCAGTTTCATTAAATTTGGTCACTTCTTTATAAAATACTTTGCTGACAGGGATGTTAAGATGTTTTCAATCAGTTTATTTATGCAGCACTTTTAAAGAACAAGCCGTACCGAATTATAGAAGCACTGAAAATGAACCGAAATACAATAAAAGAAACCAGTGAAAACAGAAGGTTTTAAGCTGCCGATGATCTGAGGAGCTTTAGTTTTTAAAAGCAGATTGTTCCACAGATCGGGGGCCTCTGAGGATCTGTCACCTCGAGGTTTGGGTTTGGATCTGATCTGTGGGTCTCAGAGTTCTGGTTGAGACGATGCAGGAGTTCAGACAGATAATGCAGCGTGGTTCTGTCTGCACAGACTCCTCTTTGTGAGGGCAGTAAACCCGGTCTGAGTGAAAGATGGTTCTGCCTGAAGTCTGTCGTGACCCGTGCTGACGGCGATGAAGATCGTAACGTTTTCATGACAGGCTTTAAGGCAGCAGAGAGAAGAAGCTGAATGGGATCACAGCTAAACACAAACAGAAGCTCTGATTGTTACAGGAAAAACAAGCTTTTAGCATCTTATAGTTAGACTTAAGTGAGGTTTTCATATTTTAGCCTTTTTTATTCATCAGAGTAACAAACATTGCTTTAGTTCTTT
Organism: Kryptolebias marmoratus; assembly: GCF_001649575.2. NCBI lineage: Eukaryota > Metazoa > Chordata > Actinopteri > Cyprinodontiformes > Rivulidae > Kryptolebias > Kryptolebias marmoratus. The sequence goes on from NC_051433.1 coordinate 1,681,787, forward strand.
AACTTCCCACTTTTAGGATCAGATCATCCTGTCATAGTTAAACAAAATCACATTCAGTTCCAGTTTTCCTAAACCTAATTAAACAATCACACATGGCTAAAAGAAAAGATTGCATCATGATGATTATTATTTATCCTAAAAGTGCTGAGAATCTCAGAGCCTTACAGTAGACTGAAGACACACCTCAGGTTGTTGTTCACGTTCTTTTATAACATTTAGCTCCCAACCAAGCTGAAAGCTGCAAACACAACATTTCAGTCATGGAACAAATTATTATTCGTACAGAACAATGAAGAAAGATGGATTAAATGCACAAAAACACAAGAAACAAACACAAATCTTTCCTGTGGGCAGATTATATTCCCAAAAAGACGTTCCTGAAGGACGACATGCAGAAACCTTCAAATTGTTTTACAATGAAATTATCTGATTCGTCACGCTGATCTCCCACAGCTGAAATCATAATTTACTTTACAAATCCATTTGTGCTGCCTTTTATCACATCACTTCATAACATTTCCCTCTCAGAATAAATGAAATTTCATGCTCCATTTTGCCGTTTGTAATTCGATCTGTAGAATCTGCCAGAGAGCGTGTGGCTGGAAATCCCAGCACATCTGCCTCGTCTCCTCCTTTGTGTTGTCTACGTTCTCACCTGCCCACACGCCTCCGTCCTCCTGCAGCGCCGCTCCTCAAATGAAGCAAATAACCGAGATGGGAAATGTGTGGAAATGCACAAGTCATTAAAAAGCCAATTACCTGCAGGTTCGAGGCTGCAGAGAGATCGGCGGGCGTTGGAGAGCAATCGTAAACCAACTGAAATGTGGAGACTTTAAGGACGGGGGGAGGGGGGGGTCGCTTTATCAGATTTTGTGGACACTTTAAAACATGTGCTAGATTTTGGTCTCCTTACCATTTTTTATAACTTTTCTACAAGTCTGCTCGTGGCTGCTTGTAAATCAGAGCCTGAATGGAAAAATATCAGCTTTCCAGATTTCCAAAGATCGGCTCATAAAAAACCTTAAACCTTGAATGTAAATCTTTCAACAAAAGGTCTGAGCAGAATCCGGTTTGTGAATTAATGCTATCATAAATATATCCTTCCCCTTTTTCTTTTATATATTTGTTATTTCATTCAATTTTCTTTTTTTTTTTTTTTTAAGATGAGGATGAGACGTATTTGATTTTATTCTTTCTTTACAACATTTTGGCTCGAACAGATTCTTTTTACTTCAGGTTCTTTCACAAAACACTTCCACAGAATTGCCAAACCGGTTTGTTTATGAAACCTCTGACGGTTTCATAAATCGCTGATGGAGGCGGCCACGCCCCGCTCAGACGTGAGCTTTCAGAAATGAAGCGAGCATCGCGGAACCAGAAGCAGAACTCAGGTTTATGTGGAGCTCAACTCATAAACGTGACGGACGTCTCCCTCTTTTTCTTTTTTAAAACATGATGAATTTACTCAGTTTAGCCATTTTCTTTGTGGTTAACATTTTTACAACTTAATGCAAAGTTGCTGCATCATCGTCGATCTTCCCTCGGTTGTTTAATCTGGTGACTATGAGGTCACTCAGACCAGATATCTTTTCACACGTCGACAGTTTCGGCTCTGTTACTGGCTTCATGGCACAAAGGTGCATCAGGGTGGGTTGGCTTTAACCCCCCCGCGCCGCCTCAGTCCGGCCAGAAGGCGTCTAACTCCCGGCCTGAAGTGTTTTGTGAAGGAGCCTTTTGTGTTGCCTCACATAGACACAGGACCAGAACCAAACAAAAGGACAAGATCCCGTCCATTGTCTCTAATGTCAGTGGTCACATGCTCAGACTTCGATCTCCTATAGGTCAAACCAGCCTTGACCTCGGATAGCAAGGGCTTTTGGGATTTAGAGTTCCCACAGGTCAAATCAAACACAGGGCTTGAGTCCAGGTGTCTGTAGCTGGACGTGCGTTGTGTTTGTGACTTACAGGCTCCGTATCGATCAACCTCTGAATCTACGGTGAAATATAGAAGTGGCCCCTGAAGGCCTGATCAATAGTGCCAGTCGCCCTGCCTTTCTCTGCTTATTAGGGAAGGATTACAGCAGATCCTGATTGGTCTGCAGGGTCACGTATATAAGACACACAGGTCATTTCATTCTTATTTACCAGCAGGAACTCATTGGACGCTGTTAGTGTGGTGGTTAAACATCCTCTGTACTGATGGTTTCCTCATTTTATTCATCAAACAGGAAATGCTAATGTTGGACTTTTATAAGTAGTTTGTTATATACAGGAAGTGCTTTAATACATTGAATGAAAACATAAAAAAACAAACAAAGCAGAACTAAGTTTGTGGAAAAGACAAAAATAAACAAATTAACATCCTCTATCTCATTTACAGTTGTCAGCCTGACCAAGGTTCTTTTATTAAGGATCAGTAATTTATTTATTAATGAACAAAATGAACGTCTGACACTCAGAGATGGATTAATTTATCCCCGCTAATAAAGCGCCTGTCTGAGTTGAGCTGCTTTAAAACTCCCACTGCTGAGAGTAAGTTCTGTATTGTTGCAGCTTTATTTTTTCAACCAATTTCATCTATTAAAGGCTTGTTTCACCCAAACACAGTGAGATCATTAAGGTAATATGTCTCCCTCACAGGGGAATCTGTTAGTTGGTGCCTCGTCCAATCTAAAGTTATAAAATGTCTAAATACCAAACACTAATATCTGCTCATGTTGACCATATCATTCATGTTACAGCTCCCTGTCTAAGAAGGATTTATGTTAATGAGAACGTTTATTAAGATGTTATAATTTTCTTCATCTGATTCAGAAGGTTTTACTTCAGGGTTTCTAATTAAACTAAACTTATTTACTGCTCAGCATCATTGTTTTAACAAAAGTTGAATCTCCTTTTCTTGTTACCCAAACTCCTGGGTTTTAAATGTCCCATTTTCCTTCAGTTGGAAGTCACGTACCGACTAGTTTTAAAACAAGCAGAACGTTTGCTGTGTAACTAACTGTTGTTTCTTTAAGCTTGTCTTAGATCAAACCAGACGTTAAAATGGTGGCTGTTACAAATCATTTTTAATAGAAAACATTACATAACTCCTGTGTTTGAAGACAGTCTCCATTCGAGGGGACAAATAGTTCCACTTTTATACCTCCTCTTCATCACAACAAGAACTGGGACACCTTCTTCCCTTTGGCATGAATACAAGAATCCTGTCATTTATTTTACAACTCAAAACATATAGAGATGCACAGGGACTAGACTCTTCTTCTACAAACTGAAAAGTCTGGTTCTAAATGAAGGGGAAAAAAAGATAATTAACAAATGAATAGAGTCTTGTTTGGTAAATGTAAACTCTACAAATAATACTCAAACATACTGCAGCTTCCACACTTCAAACATGTTTTATATCAACTACACTGTTGTGGCTAAGGTATATAAAACAATATTAAATGGTTTTAAACCAGGGGTCTCCAATCCTGGTCCTCAGGGCCTCCATCCTGCAGGTTTTTACCCGTTTCTCTGCTCCAACACACCTGATTCAGAGGTTAAATCACCTCTTCATGTTCTGCAGAAGCCTGTTAATCACCCATTGATTCACATCAGGTGTGTTGGAGCAGAGGAACAAGTAAAACCTGCAGGATGGTGGCCCTGAGAACCAGGAATGGACCCCCCTGTTCTAAACAAATCTTCTACATAGGCATGGTTTAAAAGACTAATATTAATAAATGCTGGGTAACTCACAAAGAAACTATTTTAGGTAAACTGCAACACCAGTCTTTGTGGTCAGGAATGCACAGAAACGAATTTTTTTTTTTTCTGCTCCTGGTGGAAGGCGGACGTGTTTCTTTTCTCTCTGTCTCTCTGTCTCCTGGTGCCCCCCCCCCC
>NC_051433.1:1686660-1690916 GCF_001649575.2 Kryptolebias marmoratus
AGTTTTAGCTTAGTTTAGTTCTGTACATTTAGTCATGCTTAGATCTGTTTAGTTTAGCTTAGCTTATTTAGACAATTAGTTATCATTGTATCTTGTACCTGTCTGTAATTTTGTTTCTGTAACTTTGTCTGTAATTTTGTTCTGTGTTGTAAAGGACTTTGAGTCGCCTCGTGCTGAAAAGTGCTATATAAATAAATGTACCTACCTACCTACCTACCTACCTACCTGAACTTCGGCTGAACCCTCAGATAAGCTGGTAAGAGTCGGTGCAGGCACAGCAAACATCTAATGTCTCTTGGTTTTCTCCTTTACTACCTTCAGCCTTTTATACAGAATTCATACAAGGGATTGAGAAAACAAAATAATAAAACTCTCTTTACCTAATATGACTATTTAGATCTGAAGAGTTCATGTTTTAAAGCAAATCCAGACACAAAGATTTATGTTGTGAAACACACACAGTAAATACCAGGCCTGCACTCAGCACATCTACTTACAGAAGCAGGAACTGTACTTACAGCGTTTAGGTCTGGATCAAAATAATAAGATTCCTCTGAAAGACGCACAGAAGCACAGTGGAGTTTAGAAACGTTGACAGAACAATGAGACCTGATGGACGTTTCCAGGCCACGTGTGGACACACGCTGTCTCACCACGCCATCGTCTTTCTGCTCTAATGCTGAGTTTCAAAAACAGACAGATTACAGATGTAAACCAAGATCTTAGAAGCTGCAAGAAAAGCAAGTTTTTTTCTCCTTACTCCAAAGACGACAGACACTGAACATCTGACAGAGAAAATGAAAGAGATTTAAGAGCTATACAAGAAAAAAAAACTCCCAGCATGCTTTGAGCATCGACCCCAGGGAACCATTGAGTACATTTGTTCTCTGTGAAAATCCTGCATCGATGTCGACTTTCAACAGAAAATCTGAGGAATTAATTATCTATTAAAGGCTGATTTGGTCTGCTTTGGTTCTCCTTTTATGTCTAAAGATACAACAGTTTTGTAAGAAGTGTAAGATGGAGATTATGCAAATTCTTTTACATTGTTGATAATATTTTATGATGTTTTGTTAAATTTCCCATCAGGCATTGGTGAAGTGTCAGCATTTGTATTTTTATGTTTGGCACAAATAAAGCGAGCCAGCCAACCGCAGTGAAAACCACTGTAAAAACATTAAGGAAGCTGTTTGGGAGGTCGGTGAAGAGTGATGAAATTCCCCCGACTCGGAAAAACAAATGCACTTAATACACACCGACTCAGACGCACCACCTGCTCCATTTGCCATAATAGGAGTAAATGAATTAGATTTTGCTGCTTTAAAAGCTTTTTCTTTTGCCTCATATTGGGAGTAAATTTCACTTTAGCGGTGAGGTGTTGTGTTTACAATCCGCTGGTGGTGGTGGGAGACGGAAAGACTGAAGGAGAGGAAGGAGGACAGTGGGGAGGAGGAATGATGGATTATAAATGGATTTTAAAAGAAGGACAGATAGGAACGAAGGGGAAAGAGGAGGATGGGGGGGTTGGACTAAACCTTAGACAGACGAATGAGTTGTTTGCATTCATGGTTTGGTCCATCGGCCCATTTGTGGCACTTCAATTACTGACTTATCAGGTTACTGCAAGGTTAAGAGACGGAGGGAGTGAGGACAGCGCCGCAGGAGATAAGATGTACGGGTCAAAACAAAAATAAATTACAATGGAGCAGAAAATTCAATTAAAATATAGTAATCAATACTTTATAGTTTATAGTTTAATCCTAATGTATCGTTGTCTGTGAGTTTATTTATGTTTAGTGTCTGGTTTTGTTCTAGTCTCTCTGGTTCGGAGTGAGTTCGTTTGGGTTTCTGTGGTCCTGGGTTGGTTTTAGGAGCTTCATAGAAAGTTCTCAAAACCCAATTGGTGATTTGAAAATCTTAGGATGGCAGACCAAAAACCAAATCTCAGAGCAGAACTCCAGGAGTTGTATTTTGGTGTAGTTAGGAACAGAATAAGTTATTAAAAAATAAAATAAGGGAGTTGAAGAACCGCCTTTTTAAAGATACTATAGATATTTTTTTTTATCACCTGCTGACAAAAGGCAAAGACAGAATCTGTTAGCAAAATATCTCATAGACCAGTGGACTGATTTTAGTGAAACTTTCAGGAAGTACTCATTGGACGCACATCTACACTGATTAATGATTCGTATCAGTCTGATTCAAGATCAGCCTTAGCAAACATAAAAATGGCTGCAACGTTTTACAGACACTGAGCTAAAGTGTGGTGTGGTAGTTAGCTGAGAGTCATAGTCAACATTTACTCTGAGCTCACGTTAGAACATGAGATTGTTCCAAATGTTTTTCCCAGGGTTTGACCAAGATGGCTGAAAGTTTGCCCGCTTATAAAAAACTCTGGCATGAAAGGCGGCGGGCGATATGCATTCATCCATTAATTAAAACCAGCACTACTCGGCTCTCCTCTCTTAAATTTATCAGACATGAGATCCAAACAACCAAGATGTTAAATGACTGGATGCAAACACCTACGATGGCCGGAAATAACTTCAGCTCCACAAATGAAGCCAATTTTTTACACAAACAAGCTTCAGGGTTTGAGTTGTGGAGAGAATCAGGGCATAAAGAGGAAACAGGAAGCTAACGGGGTGTGTGTGTGTGTGTGTGCCTCTTCACCTGTACACTGCAGTGTAGTCAGCACAGCTTTGATATCTGTGATGATGATGATGATGATGATGATGCTGGACCATTACCCATTCAGGACACAGAACATATGGGTTCCAGGGCTGGGGGAGGGAGGGGGGAGGGTGGAGTAAATGGGCCGAGGGCCAATGAGATATTTGTGTCTGACTCTGGTGATTCCCTTCGGCGTGAATCTCATGATGACGATGACGAAGATAAGTCATTTTACCTCCAGAAGAGTGCGTTTTGTCATCCGAAAGGAAAATGGCGTCCGTGCCACAGCTGATGCTTCTCTCTTTGTGTTTTCATTCACTTCTTCCCTGCCTCCTCCTTCCTTGTTTCCTTCTGGCTCCTTCAGTTTAAAATAACTTTCAGGTTTTAAGAAGGGAGAGCAATGATTCTTAGTTATTTATTTCTGTTTTAAGTGTTTTGTTGTTCTTTGTTTGTTTTTTAAATGTAAAATTACAGATGAATCAGGAAAGTGGAGCTCCACCTCCGAGTCATTCAGTATTTTCAGTTACAGTCATTTATTTGCTTAGAAATATTTGAATATTTCTGTAATTGTTGATTAAAAGCAGCTAAAATGCAGCAGGTGCCGGAAGTTACTGAGTCTGTTTTACTGGTTTTTAACCCCTCGTTTTACCAGTTTTATACTCAGCACTATGTGAAATTATAAACAGTAAATCTAAAAATTACAACCGAAGCTCAGGTGGATAATAAACAACAAACAGTTGTTTTTTTTTTGGTGGTGATTTTGGTTTTGGATGAGAAGAACTTTCATGGCAGTAGGAGATAATAAAAAATGATTGTAGAACTGGTAAGTGAACCATCTTTAAAGCAAGCTGACGTTCCTGTTTTAAGCCGTAGCACAATCTTTTCCTGCGAATAACCAAGCTGTTCAGTTTCATAAACTCAACCAATCAAAAGATGACTCCAAACTAAAAGCTTTTTATAATTTGTGGGGTCAAACTGTTTGCCTAAAGTCATCTCCGCAGCTTCTGTGTCTCTTTGTTGTCAACGGCTTCAGAAATCTAAAAGTGAAACTCTTCCCGGTTCTGGTGAAAACAGTTGGTCTCGGGTGGCGGAGCGTTTGTTGCTCTGAGCTGACCCACTTAATTTGATGTGTGTAAGTTTGTGTGTTTTAACACAGTTTTTCTCACGTTAACAGATTTTATTTTTTTTGTCTCTAACCTCATAGCAGGAAACAATGTGTGAACTGGTGACTGTGTGTGTTTCTGCAAATGAGACCGTGTGACTGAATGAAAGCATGTTGTGTTAAAACTGCTCTTTGTGATACGAGTATGAGAGAGTCGTATTTATGCAGCGTTTGTGTAGTTTATGTTTGTATTCAAGCACATTGGTCTTTGTTTTTATTAATTTCCTCCATATGTGTTAATTTCTGTTTGACTGTTAATGAAAACATTAAACATCATTTCCTCCGTTTTAGAGACGGTGAGCAAAGTTTGTGACCATCCATCCATCCATTCATCCATCCATCCATCCATCCATCCATCCATCCATCCATCCATCCATCCATCCATCCATGCATCCATCCATCCATCCATCCATCCATCCAT
>NC_051433.1:1692351-1701754 GCF_001649575.2 Kryptolebias marmoratus
CCATCCATCCGTCCATCCATCCATCCATCCATCCATCCATCCATCCATCCATCCGTCCGTCCATCTGTCCATCCATCCATCCATCCATCCGTCCATCCATCCATCCATCCATCCATCCATCCATCCATCCATCCATCCGTCCGTCCGTCCGTGCGTCCATCCATCTGTTCGTCCGTTTTCTTTCATTTATCTCAGATTGTGGTGTTAAAGTCTAGGAAGGAAATCCAGACATTTCCTTCAAGCTCCTCCTGGGGGATTTCCTGGTATTCCCAGGCCTAAGAGGAACTTTATTCTATCCAGCGAGTTCTGGGGTCTGTCATGGGTTTTCTCCCAGTGACAGAAGCCCAAAGAGCCATCAGAGTGAGGCCAACAGGAGGCATCGTAATTAGATGCCTGAACTACCTCAGCTGAATCCACGCTCCCCCCAGATGATGGAGCTCCTGACCTTATCTCTAAGGCTGAGCTCAGCCACCATATGGAGGAAGCTCATTTCAGCTTCTTGTATTCAGGATCTTGCTCGAGACCTCAGGTGAGGAATGTGTTGGTCCATCTGCACTGGAACATAGATGGACCAAAACACTAAGAGCTTTGCTTTCTGCCTCAGCTTCTTTTTTACTAAGACCGACCCGAGTAACTCTGAGTAACGCTGAGGTTCATCTGAAGTGATCTGAAAAGCAGAGATGAGACCCTGAAGTTTCCAAACCAGACAGATTCTGAAACAATGTTAGTGGTTCTTTGGTGGGAAGTTTGAAGGACTCTGTCCTTATTTTTCTGCTCATATTTCAGAGAACCCTTCATGTTTACATGTTTTTTTTCTTTGATGATGAGAAATCTCAACCATCAAGTTGGATCATCCATCTTTTCAGCAGCTTCAGAGAAGACATGCATGAATGACTGCTGGAACCCTTTTTATCCACCCTAAACCTTTAAATAAGTCACTGTTATCTTTCTCAAATTCATCCCAGCTTAATTCTTTTTGCTTGCACTTTGACACAAGTGAACAAACCGAGGATGGCCTTCAGACACTTTTGGAACATCTTATTTTATCTGAGCTTTGTTCTTCTTTATTGTAGTCCAACTTTCTTGAACTTGGCCTCGGATCACACATGAGTTTAAGCTCTGGTATCCAGTTTTACTGTGGTATTTTAGCAACATTTTTCTGTTTTGTTCTCTGTCACTTTATCCTCAAAGAATTCTTTCGTGTCTCTTTGACTGGATAGATTTGGTTTTAGTGAGACGGATTTTTCCAGCACCAGGAGATAATGGTTACTTTTGTTATATATTTTTTCAGGTATTGGGTATTTTTTGGGGGTGTAATGTTAAATTTCTCACCTTGGCAGTGATGACTGCTCTGTGTGGATCCTTTCTGCAGCTTTCATTGAGCTGCTCTTTTCCTGGAGTATTCTCCATCTCCGCTGCTCTCTGCACGCTGCTGTTGCTCTTTCTGAGTTTAAATTATGCTGCCTTCAATAGCTTCTCTCTGAGACCATTATCTGGAATTTTGCACACCGGTCTGTGTTTCATTGAGTTTATAAGCCCTTTAAATTCACCCATCTTGGTTCTGTTTCTCAGTTTAGTCACATATTGAACAACCATCTCACTTTTTTCTGCACACAAGCCAAGAATCTGTCAGTCTTCTCACTCTTCACTGCCTATTACTGGCAAATACAATTAAAATTGTTGATAAAACATCTAATTTTCAGACACATTACGTGTTAACTGAAGTTTGTTTGGTGTACAAAATGTCAGTTTTCCATTTTGTCAAGTAATCATTTATTTTCTGCAGTCAGTAGATTCCTAACTGTCCTCTGATGGTTACGTCTCATTTTTTTGGGTTCTTCTGCCACCAGGGTGTTAGCGCTCGGCTAATCCTTGCAGCAAATCTTCTCTAGGTGTCTTGTCTTTATGATTTTGTTTTCTTGAATAATGTGACAGATGTCAAACCAAGCTCAGATTAGCTGAGCGACACGCAAGGAGAGCAAAATGAGGCGATTTATGTTCAGGTGAAGTTAACTTTTTAACCTCTGAGATTGAAGACCAAAGTTACCTCCCTGGATGGTGCTCTGAAGTTGAAACTGGGTAAAAGTTAAGACAGAATAAATCTGCTCTTGCTTTTAAATTTTCTCTGTAGATCTGAACCATTGATTAACGGACAGGTTGTAAAAATCCACGTGATCCGAGACGAACCGTCAGAGTTTTTTGTTTCTTTTTCACAGTTTTTCAGTTGGTAGTAAGTTTAGCCACCCAAATATTTGGTTTAAAGTCCACAGAGTGATTCAGTTTATAAAAATTTATTTAAAAAAATAAAAACAAATCAAGCATGCATCCTTGGAGCCTGAAAGAACCGCGCGGTCACACCTGCCTGATTTAGCGCCGTTTTTTCTTACAGATGAGTCTCAGTCACTTCGAACTCTTAGTGAAGCTCATGGCAGTAAGCCAAATGGAACCAGCCGACCCATAAAAGCTCCATCCTCTGCTATAAAGCACAGACTAAAATACACTTAAACCATAAGCTGACAAAGAAAATGTGGTTTACGTCCAGGTTTAGGACCCTTAGGGTGTGGATACATTAAGACATTGATATACCATTCTGGTGATTTAAAGAGCTTTAAGTGTTTTTTTGTTTTTTTTGCTGCATCGAGCATCTGGTTTGTGCTCCACAAAACATGCCAACCATTTTCCAGCACACAGAACTTCCTAATTAATAGTTTGTTGGACAGGATTTATGCAGAGAGGATGTTCACATCCAGTCATGCAGATCGGTGCTCCTCTCGGTACAGAGTGCAGATTTCAGGTTACGTTGTGTAAAAATGTGCATTTTAATGATGATCCAGAATTAAAAACTTTCATTCTGTTCCTTTAAAAACAGCTGTCATTAAAACAGATATTGGCCATGATGCATTTTTTAGTTTAGTGTGAAACAAATCAGCCTAAATAAACTGAATGGTTTGGATTTCCTACCTTCACATATTGTTTCCACACATCATCCATATTTCATTAGTTTCTATATGACCAGACAGAATATATCTTTGTTTTCACTACGAGATCTGCTACAGACACATGTCAGGATGAATTAATCTGTGAGCGAGTGTATAACACTTCCTGTTCTCGTGTCTGCAGGTTCTTTCATGGTTGTGAACGCTTCAGGTCGAGCGTCGGGCCAGAAGGCTCACCTGTACATGCCCACGCTGAAGGAGAACGACACGCACTGCGTCGACTTCCTGTACTCGCTGTCCAGCCGCGACGGAGCCAGCCCCGGCACGCTCAACGTCTACGTCAAGGTGTGTGTGTGAGTGTGTGTGTGTGACAGGGGGAACAGATGAAGCAACTTATAAACTGAACAGGTAAACAAACAAACAGACCTCTGCTGTCTGGCGAGGGAGGCTGGAGTCAGCCCGGTGTGTGTGTGTGTGAGGGGATGACTGGTCGGTAAGTAAACAGATGAACAACATCCATTTTCTTTTAGAAGAATCAATATAAGGACTGCTGTGGAGTGGGGTCACCAGAGTCTGAGTTTTCTTCTTGTCTGTTTTAAAGCAGCAGATGCATCCTTGGTGTTTTTGTTTATATATAACGGCACAGATAAAACCAAAAGTAATAAATACTAAAGCGATTTAGAATAGGCATGAATACAGTAAGTAAACAGTAAATAAATAAAAGACAATAAACCTCCACAGATCCTGCTGCTGATAGACAGGCACCAAATCTGAACCTGCAGGAATGAAGGAAGGTTTTCTTTAAAAGATGGAAATCCAGGAACATGTGAGGAGATTGATGGAGAAATAAAAAATAATAAAACACTAGTGAGGAAAACTGAACAAAAGGGCTGAATTAATATTACCTCCCATAAAGTTAGGAGGGTTAAGGCAATAAAAATAAAACAGCAGCTGGATCTGAGGTTTGAAGCTCAACAAGTTGTCTGATAATTGGATGATTCATTAGATTATAATTTATTAGTTTTAATCTAAAATGTCTTCAAACTCAGTTATATCTATTATAGTAACATCCCATTTTTTATATGTCTTATATTTTATAAAATATGCTGAAGAAGCTAAAACTGAGAAGAAAACATCCAGATTAGAGGCTAAAATGAGCAGAACAGAAGCTAAAATGTGGTGAGTCAGCTAAAAGCTAAAAGCAGCAGAACTGGCTAAAATTAGCAAAACGGTAGCTAAAGGTAGAAAGACAGATACTGAAGTTAAAATAAGCAAAACATTGACAGGAATTAGTAAAACATAAACTAAAATAAGCAAGAGAGATGCTAAAATGAGCAAAACAGTAGCTAAAAGTAGCAGATTGGTAGCTGGAAGCTAAAAGTAGCGTAAGAAGACAAAACCAGAGCCAGTCTGAGAGATCTCGGTGTGTTTTTAGGGGTAATTTCATTTTAAATTAAGTTATATATTTTGAAATGTACAAACATTGGTCTTACCTACCAAGCTGAAGGGTTGGATATATGAAATGTGGAAGTAGTTTGAGAATAAAAACACGTTCAGGAACAGAAAAACGCTGAGTCAGCGCTCATATAATGGAATCCTGGTTTTCTAAATGACGGTGGTGTTCTGTGTGGGGCCTGCAGGCAGTGAACTCGTCTCCTCTTCCTGCCTTCCTGCAGGTGAACGGAGGAGCTCAAGGTAACCCCGTATGGAACGCCTCGGACACCGTCACCGAGGGCTGGGTGAAGGCCGAGCTGGCCATTTCCACCTTCTGGCCCAACTCCTACCAGGTACCACACACACACACACATTTACTCAGGTAATAACATCCAACAGTTACAGGACTCGCTCGTTTTGGTCACTTTAACAGACAGAGATTTTATTACATGGAGTATAGTTATGATTTGAGGCTCAGTAAAGTGTTTGGAAATGTAACCGAAGCTGCTGCTTTAACGACTTTTGGTTTGTCTGTGTGGCTCTTTGTTTATTGGTCCATTTAAGGTGCAGAGATTTAGTGAGCGGAGCTGTTTTTAGCGAGGTGTTCTTCGTAATGCCTGAGCCCTGCTCAGTAATTGAAGCCCCCTGTGTGTTACACACACACAAACAAAGCACAACTAAAGTGTCTCGTTCTCTAATTGACCTCCCAAGAAGGCTTCCTTTTTTCAAAATCAGGCGAGAAACGTGTCGAATTAGGTTTTAGACTTCTGCAGGACAAAAAGTGCAACAAACTTTCAGCTTTATCACTCATTAAACATGCTGCTGTGCATTATGGGTAAACATCTGTACTTCACTTGTTCAGAACTGACCTGTCATGACGTTTAACCTTTAACCTGCTGAGCATTGCACGGTCTGACCTTCAGGGTGTGTCCCAGTTGTTAGTGTTCAGTAAATACCAACATGGTGGAATCTGATGTTTTTTTTTTAAACTTCTGGTTAAATTTAAGTAATTTTAAAAGCGGTAAAGACCTGATCAGTTTATGTCCTGATATATAAAACCCTAGAACTGATTTAAGGTGGATTTTCTTTTTCTCTTGACTGTTTAATGAAACCCAGACTGGGCTCAGAAAAGCCTTGAGCTTCACTCGTGAACTTTCAAACATATAATCAAAACATAATAATATACAGACACTGATGAATTATTTATCTTACAGCTCATTAAAACAACTCTTCATTCCCATTGAAAGGTGATTTATTTTATATCTGCAGACCTTTAATGTGTGATGAACAAAAAATGTGAAAATAAAATGATTTGTTGTTTGTTTTACAAATATCTGCTAAACTTGCCTGGACAGATTTGTTGGTCCCGTTAAAGAGACGATGAATCTTTGTGCGGTTGTCATGTTTGACATTAATTATGATCTCAGGAGTCTTTAAGCTTTCCGTCAGCCGATTGGTTGGTGTTTCTGAACGTGAAGCAGGGACCGCCGGGACCGCAGCCAACCTCCCAGGACACGGACGCAAGACGAACTGCGACCACAGCCAAATAAAGAGACTCTTTTCAAGCTTCAGATGAATTCATCTTTTCCTTCTGGACATCTGAGGAGTTTATTCTCTGAAGGATCTGAAGTCTTCAGACTGAATCCTGCTGAGGATCCTCTAAAATAAGTTTGTTTTCTGGTTGGTGTATTTTTATGTGTTTGTGGGTCAGAAGTTCACGACCTCTTGGTGGCCCGGTCGACTTCCTGTCACCCTCAGACCCTCAGTTTGTTCTGGTTGTTTTTGAGCCAACGTAACAGAGGAGAGAAAACAAGACTGGAACAAAACCAGCAGATAGGAGCAGAAGAGAAGAGGAAGGAGAGAAAAGGAGTGACAGCATATGTGGTTGGCATAAGGATAGAGACAGAAGTGATGAAGTGAAAAGATGAATAGTTGCTGACTTTCAGTAGAAAACTCCCCTGGGGTTCCCAGATGAGCTCCACAGACACGTCAAGATGTTGAAGTCTGAAAAAACGAGGTTTTATTTCTGAGTTTCACAGAAAACTAAAAAACTGACACGCAGCCTCTTTTTTTTCTGCTTTCAGATCATTTTCGAAGCCGTTTCGGTTCAAGGTCATCCGGGTTTCATCGCCGTCGATGACATCAGAGTTCTGGCCCACCCCTGCCGTAAGTGATGATGGCTGACCCTGGATCAGCACGGTCCTGCTGAGCATCATCTGTTTTATGGCACACATACTCAGAGCGCTGCAGACAGATTGCACAGAACCAGAAAGAAGGTCCACTCAGGGTCTTCATCACTCAGATGTGACAGAAACGCTTTGCTTCACTAAACTCTGAGCTGCGCGACTCAGCAGCTACTTAAAGCTTCTTTATTATTATCAGATCATGTCTACAGTTACTGTCCTTCTTCCTGCTCACAGGAGGACTCTCAGCTACTACCACACCACATGTACTGAGACATCTTTCATCAGCTGTGGTGGCCATCTTGAATTAGGTTGTCGCCCGAAGTTAATCAGTTACTTTTTAAGAGTTTCATTAAAATCCATCCAGGGGTTCATGATAATTTGCTAACAGGCGCAGGCAGTTACATGATCGCCCGCCTTTTAGGTCACGATAATAGCTAATTTTAAAAAGCAGCCAAAATCAATTTTATTTTCTCTATTTTAAAACAAAGTTTTATGTCTCGTATCTTTTATTTTCTGAGGTGAGGTGATCGGACTCAGCCACAGAAGGCTGGAAAGAACAAAAAACTGCTGTAGAAAATAAATAAACTATAAGAATGTGGAGCAGAACGATAATTTCTGAAAGCTTTTAAGAAACAACCTTCACATGTGAGTCTTTGTGGTTAGTGTCAGAGTTAATCATCGTGGGTAAATGAATGATGGTGGGTTGATCTTCTTCTACAGACACTGAAATGAAATTAAACCAGTCGCAGGCTGGTCTCAATGCCAGAGCAAAGTCACCCAACGTCCGTCTGTCCGTCCGTCCGTCCACAGACTGCCGTCCACGACTGAAGTGGACCATTATGATTCATTCTTTATAAACCCTCCGACCCGTTCTCTCCTGTGGGTTAATAAAACACCGTGTTTGATTTAAAGCATGAACAGTTCAGACAACCATCAACAAACTTAGAAAGAATTAATTAAAAACAAAGGAGTTCCTCAAGAGAATAATTAAACATGCTTGAACCCACATGGCCCGGTTCTAATCTTTGTCAGACTGTAATTATATTACATATAAAGTTTGATCCACTGAATTTTAACCCCGTTGTTTCTGGTAGGGAATGTGTGTTTATGTTCATAGAAGATTTAAGCCCGTGCTGGTTCTGCTGGTCCCATTTAAACACCCGGGAACACAACTTTCCTCTTTCTTTTTTAAAATAAACTACGATGGTGGAAACAGAAGCTGGTGAATCCAAAACAGGATAACTGACAGCTAACCTGTTTAGGATTCGTCTTCTCCTGGACGACTGAGGTTCTACACCAGCCTAGAAGCTCTGAGATCTTTCCTTTTTCCCTTTGGGAGGATATTTGGTGGTAGTTGTGTCAACAAAAGCACCCAGACTGGAGTAGCACCCTTTAAGAAACAACTTGACGTTTCACTAAGACGTGTTGGTGTTAAAATGTTAAAAAAGATGGTCGCCCATTTTCAAGAGTCCTATTTAATCCTGGTTGTTTGTGCAATCTAAATAAGCCTTAAACATATATATAAAATATTTGTTTAATTTGAGATACGTGTGTAAATGTTCCCATGGTTCTGTGTGCTGCAGGTAAAGCCCCTCACTTCCTGCGGCTGCAGAACGTGGAGGTGAACGTGGGTCAGAACGCCACCTTTCAGTGCACGGCCGGAGGAAAATGGTCGCAGCACGATAAACTCTGGCTGCAGGTCGGTTCCTTCACACCAGGAAGTCTGTGTTATCTCAACAAACGTACAAGAAGTTCAGAATCCGATTATTCTGTCATCAGATTCACTTTTAAATAAAACTACATGCGATCCAATTCAGCGATATTTATTTGTTATTATTTATTTGACTGCAGCTGTAATCCAATTCAAACCAATTAAGTGAAATTTAGATGGAGCTCAGTTCAGGTGAGAAAGGGAAGTCTGACAGGAATAATATTAAACAAAGATGGTGTATAATTTTATAAAAACTGTTCCATAAATGCTAATTTATTCAGACGTCTTCATTAGGAAGGAAGTGGTTAAAACTCCATCTTTGATTAAAAGTTCTTGTTTTTCTTCGCTTCAGTGATTCCATCTCTGTGTAACTCATGCTTGTGTGTTTTTTTGTGTACAACGTATTCATTCTGCTTTACATTAAACCCCTGAGAGGAATGACTCTTACGATGTTGAGCATCAACCCTCCCAGCTGAGGGCCTGTTTTCCTGAATGCTCCAATAAGATGGCGGTTACAGAAAGATTGGATCTGAAAATGTAGAAAGTGGCGCTGGCGCTCGCAGCAAATTGCTTCTGCTTCCTGCCATCATTTTCCCGTGAATTTAAAAACTCTTTTGGAAATGTAGCTCCTCAGAGTGGAATTTCAAAAACTGGTTAAATTGAGCGAATATAATAATCGGTTCGTTTATTAATTGTATAATTTTGCTCAGGAATCGATGTTTGACTCTCTGCTCGTCTCGCCGCCCTGCAGCAGTGGAACGGGAGAGACACGGCGCTGATGGTGACCCGGGTGGTGAACCACCGGCGTTTCTCGGCCACGGTCAGCGTCGGTGACACGTCACAGCGCAGCACCAGCCGCTACCGCTGCGTCATCCGCTCAGACGGAGGATCGGGCGTGTCCAACTACGCCGAGCTCATCGTGAAAGGTGCGAGTCACAGGTTTCACCGGAAGAACGTTCAGTAACGAGTTTCTGTTGTAACAAGCTTCAGGTGTGTGGTTGTGTGTCTGTGTGTCTGTGTGGTTGTGTGTCTGTGTGTCTGTGTGGTTGTGTGGTTGTGTAGTTGTGTGTCTGTGTGGTTGTGTGTCTGTGTGGTTGTGTGTCTGTGTGTCTGTGTGGCTGTGTGGTTGTGTGGCT
>NC_051433.1:1717252-1731036 GCF_001649575.2 Kryptolebias marmoratus
TGGCTGTGTGTCTGTGTGTCTGTGTGGTTGTGTGTCTGTGTGTCTGTGTGTCTGTGTGGTTGTGTGTCTGTGTGGCTGTGTGTCTGTGTGTCTGTGTGTCTGTGTGGTTGTGTGGCTGTGTAGTAGTGTAGTTGTGTAGTTGTGTTTGGCTCATTAGTGCTGTGTGAACAGTGAGGACTGAATACTGAGGAGATTTCAGAGAAGTGACCAGAAGCCTTCATCTTTAAATGATCCTGTTTCATGTGCACACACACACACACACACACACACACACACACACACACACACACACACCCTCAGGACCCACCAAAAAAGTTTTAGATATTTTAATTTAAAATATTCACATATTTTTAAAGCTCATTTGTTAATAATGTCTTGGTTTTGGATAAAGGGTCTGATTCCAGCCTGTTTGATTCTGATGAAATCTGAGAGCAGCGCTGGGTCAGCAGGAGGACAAACTCTGAGAAATACTCAAACCTTTACTTTTAAACAGGCGCGACGAAGATGAGTTCTCACTAAAGACCGGCTCTGGTGAAGTGTTTGTTGTTGTTATTGTTAGTGTACCTTCACCGCAGGAGTCGGCTCAGTTATTTAACATGTTGTCACTCCCTGCTCTAAAACTAAAACAGTGATATTCACGTTTATAAAAAGATATATTCTGATCTTATATATGAGCTCATTTGGGTCAAACAAAACGTTTGGATAAAATTGTGTCATAAAAGTTTACATCTGGTCTCATATTTCAACCAACCGCAGCAGCATCTCTCCGTGGTTTGTTGAAGATGTTTCTAATGTCTACATGCCTGCTTCAGTTTTTACACTCCTGCTTTCTTCTTTTTATCCCATAATTCAGACTGATAATTTAATGTGATTTTAATCACGTTCGTCTGAATGAATGCATCCCGGGTTTGAATTATGCCGTTAACCTTATTTGGAGTGAAGGATGTTTCCATCTGAAGGAGGCTGAAGTGTGTAACTGTGTGTGTTTGTGTTGCTGTTTTGATGGGACCATCATCCAGGGACAGAAACTGTCATTACCATCTGTTAGCAGAACGCACAGACGAGACTCCCGAGACGATCCCGGTGTACCTCACTGAATGTTTTTATATGAAAGTGCACACGTTTGTGTGTTTGTGTGTGAAGCTCAGGTGTTGTCAGCCGAGCGTCGTGTCAGGGGAATAACCGATGCCCTCATGGCAAACACACTCCTCTTGGTTTGATGATTGTGTGTGTTTCTGTTTGGGTTTTATGTGTCATGATTATTGTGTTGAAATTAATTTGTCCAGCTGTGTGTGTGTTCGGTGTCCCCGCTAAGTGAAATCAGGGTTAATTACGGTTGTTCAGCCAGGTGTGAGAGCTGCGTGTCATCGTACAGCGCCCGGCGTGTTGGCGCCGTATGTCCCGTACGTGTTCAGTCATGCATGTGAGGCTGCTGGCCGGCTCCACACACGGAGCTGTTGACTCAATATAAAATGATTCAGACGCAGAAAAGCATCTGTCAGCTGAAGATTGTTGATGTTCCGGCCTATTAATGCTTAAATGCACTAATTTACTAAAGTAAAAGAACTAAAGTTTGGAGTTTGGTTTCATTTTGTAGCATCTAATAAATAATTCTGATGGCAGAGAAAAGAGAGAAATAACTGCAGGCTGAATGAACTTATAATACTTATTATTACTGGCTGCTGAAAGGCAGACGTGACTTTTGGAGTCAACCAAATTCAAGATGGCTGCCACAACCAGCTGACCTTTAAAAACAAAGCCCCTATAACTTCATTTAGCAGATATTGAGCTAGGGTCTCAGAATATGTTCAAGGTTTGACCCAAACAGCTTCAGCTCTGTCGTTTCTGAACAGAACAGATTCTGGCATGAAAGGCGGCGGGCGACAAGCATTCCTGCAGGGTAAAAGATGAACTTAAAGAAAAGCTGAGAAAAGAAATGATCACAGTAAGAACACACACATCCTTCAAAGCTGACCTTGAAGAGCTCATCAGTTTGTGCCGCATGCACTCACACACACACACACACACACACACACACACACTCGGATCCGTTTTTTATTTGTGTGGCTCTTCCAGCACAGATGCATCCAAAGCCTCGGGGCAACAAGGAGTGAAGCGAACCCCCGGCTGTGTCCAGCCCTCACATCCTCCCATCAGTGTGGATTCAGGTTCAGTTCCTGGAGAACCAAACTCAGAGCTGAGACCGTTTCCTCGCCACAAAGTCGAGCTCATGTTCGTAGGCTGGGCTTCTTCAGGGCTTTCACTTTATTTTCCTCCTTCATTGAAAGGATCTCTAACTGACGTCGAGAAGAGGAGGTTTGGGAACCTCAGGGTCTCGTCTCTGCTTTTTGCAGATGATGTTCTGTTGGCGTCTTCAGGCCGGGACCTTTATTGAGCACCGGGGCGGCTGGGAGCCAACGTGAAGTGGTCAGCTCCTCCAGATTTGAGATTTACTTCTTTTTCTGCGTCGAGGATGAGTCTCTGCCTCAAGCAGAGTTCACGAGTGGATGGAGGGATGCTGTTTCAACTCTGGTGGCTCAGCTGCATTTTTACAGATTATTTTAGAGCGAACGGTTGGGATTTTGAATGTACTAACGAAGGTTATGTTACGGGTCTGAGGGCCAGCCTGCACGCTGACCTGTAACTGTCTCTGGGAGTCTGAATGTTGGCTGGATATGAGTGTGTGTGTGTTCTGTCTATCACAGATAAGACTCAGTGGGGTGTAACAGAGATCCAGGGGAGCCACTGTCAGCCGGTGGCCCATGGACTCCATACAGAGTGTGTGTCTGTGTGAATTCCCTAGGAATAGCGCCACATTTTTCTAAGTCTCACCAGGTCATCATAAAGCTGATTGTAGTCCAAGAATTAGACCCAGCAGTACCACCAGAGTGTGTCAGTGTCTGTCACTGTGTGTGTGAGTCCGTGGAGCTTTTTGTCGCCCCAAAGCTCATTCCCAACATCGTCTGTGTGTCTGTTTCCTGATAAGGAAATCAATAGGAGAGTGGACAGCTCAGCTGCATGTGTCAGATTCCTGCAAGCCCGCTGACGCCC
The DNA here is from genome assembly GCF_001649575.2 of Kryptolebias marmoratus. Taxonomy (NCBI): domain Eukaryota; kingdom Metazoa; phylum Chordata; class Actinopteri; order Cyprinodontiformes; family Rivulidae; genus Kryptolebias; species Kryptolebias marmoratus. Next base: position 1,720,304 of record NC_051433.1, read on the forward strand.
TGAACTCCCACCGGGTGTGAACACAACACAGCCTCCAATTTACAACCAGAACTGCTGGGAAGTGTGTTTGACTTCCAAGTGAGGACTTTTATTCTGAAATGAGATGTCAGACGCTTGGAGAAACAACACGTAGGAAATGTCAAACATTCAGTGAAACACGGGTTCTTCGTTCAAGTGGTTTGATGTTTTGGCTCAAGATTAAAAAAAAATAAAAAGCAACTTTAAAACATGAAGCTGCCAGACAAATATTACCGCTGTCGGCTGAGAGGAAACACTGAAGGAATCATGAACACGTTGGGTTTGTCACTGAATTCAGGTCCTCTGGATCCTTGTTTTAGCTGTTAAAAATTAAAAAGCACCGAGTCACAATAAAAGTTGTCTCAGGTCTTTGTACAAAAACCTTCACATATATTATAAAAAGCCAGTTAGTCACAGTTATCTAAGGAAGCTGGCAGCAGGAAGAAACCTCCAGCATCCGTCTGTTAGCAAAATATCTCATGAACACCTGGTTGGGCTTTCAGGAAGAAATCATTGAATGTGCATCTTCAACTATTTAACTTTTACAGCCAATTAAATTCAAATATTTTTAGAATTTGACCAAAACAGCTGCAGCTCCATTGTTTGTCAACATAAGATGATTTTATTCTGAAACTCTGAGATGAACGGCAAGGAATGCTTTTAATTTGTTATCTTCTGTTTTAATTTTCTCTGGTGTGTTTTGTTTCAGTTAAATGAAAGTGGTCTTAATGAGGCTGATTTGATTTGATGAAATGTGAGTAAAATGTTGAATTTGTTGTTCTTTGAAGTCAGATTTGTAACGATTTGCTTCTCGTTAAAACGAGCAAATGTCTTCAGAGAAGAAGTTGTCAGAAGGTGGGACTATGGCAGCGAACCCAGAGCGCAGACTCTTGGTGGAAGAATAAAGAAAACTAATTTATTACTTAAATAAACAGACAAAAACAAAAGGGCTGACGAGGCAGCAAAACTAACACTAACAAAATCCAAAACGAGATGCAAGGCAAGACATGGCATGGCAAAGAGCAGACAAAGCGGAATGATCCAGTGAGGAGTGAATGAGAATGACCGGTTCTTAAAGACAGAGGATAATGAGGAAAATGGACACAGGTGAGTGAGAATAATTACAAGCAGGTGGAGATGGGCGTGGCAGACCTAACAGGAAAAGTACTGGGGAGGTGGAGAGTGACAGGGCATGAACAGGAAAACTAAACTGAAACAAGACAATAATCAAAAACAACAAACTGAAAATACCAAACTATGACAGAAGTTGTGATTTGCTTACATTAAGCTGTGTGTATCAGAAAGCCGTGCACACTCAGCCTGTCTCTGTGACCATGTCCTAAGGGCTTGCTGCAGGGTGTGTGTGTGTGTGTGTGTGTGTGTGTGTGTGTGTTCGCAGCTCATGTCCAGTGTTCTTTCATGTGCATCAGCCTCAGTGTGTCCAGGAGAGAGTGGACACTTCACACAGAATTCCTGAACAGAAATATAAGTAATGCATGAACAGGTGAGGGGGGAGGAATCAGAGGGAGATGGGGGGGAGCAGAGGGGAAGGCTAAGACAGGACAGAGCATGATGATTAGAAAAGAAGATGGAGAAAAACCTGAAACTGGAAGAGATGTGATATAAAACCGTTTCTTCTTTAGCCGTAAGAAGGAAGACGGACGAGCTGAAACTGTCTTCTGTCTCCATCCTGCTCCAACGCTGAGCGTTTGTAAGAACACCTGAAAGACGTTTAAAAAGCTCAAACTGAGGACATGTCTCCACTGCTGAAGATACAAACATTTGGATTTGAATGATCATTTAACGCATCATTTAAGTGACAGATGGAGAGAAAGAAAATAAAACTCTTATATCTGCTCTTTCTTCCTCTTATTTTGACGATCATTACTTCACCGTGTGAGCGGCAGAAAAGCTCATTTTGGTAAAGTGATCCAACTGACTCCCATCTTTTCCACCACCTCTGGTGATATTTGGTGATATTTCCATCCTCTGCCTTTCATTACTTCCTGTAACACACACACACACACACACACACACCTTCCTATTTTCATCCTTTGATCTATCAGGATACAGCAGAGCTCAGAAAGATTAGAAAGTACTTTTCACAAACATACGTAGAAAAATACACACTTAAGGGGAAACAAAAGCACTATTATCACCATCATGATAATTATTCATTTCCGTCCCTAAAATAAATTATTACTTTGCATGTTTTATCTCATTATTTACCAAAATATGAGCCAGTTTGTGTCACAGTGATGTCAGAAAAGACAAATGGAGGAACGGCTCTTATCAGAAACACTTTTCTGTCGCTTCAATCAGAGTCTTAATGTCTGGATTTTCACAGAGATGATCTTGTTTCATCCGATAGTGTTTAAATAAAAACCTGGGCCAGTGTTTGGGGATGTTGTGATTTAATTCTGTTAAAATGAACTAAATTGAACTCTTCACCTTCTGTCTGAGGCTGAGCCCGGCCGCCCGACAAAGGAAGCTCCTTTCAGCTGCTTGTACTTTAATGTTTCTCTTTTATGACTTTCGGCAGTATCTGCTTTACTTTGTACAGCTGGCATAAAGTTTGGTGATATTTACAAGAGGTGGGTGGATCATATAGCTTCAAAGTTATATTACACTATCTTAACGATTGGGAATTTGCAATAACAAAATTTATGTTGATATAGGAAGGATGAAAGATAGTAAACACTTTATTTATGGGTGCATCTTTACAGGTAGCATTTATTAGTGGAATTAAATGAGGATCTCTGGTGACGGCGTGCTGCTATAAGGGACCTGCAGAAACTATTCTAGGTTGTGTTCTTCCCAGAAATCTTTGGTGAAAGTAGAATATAACTGCCCAACAACTGATTTATTCTTACCCCCACCCTGAGGCCAGTCGGCGGTGGCACTGATGCCCCAGACAACACAGCCCCCAGAATCGTGAGGTACTCAGACACCTCCACCGTGTTAAACGGGTGTTTCTGGATTCAAGAGGAGGAATTAAAGCATCCTGTTTTTTTCCACAAGTGATGACGGGTTCGAGAAGAAGATGGATCGACTGATCAGGACCTCATCAGGAGTAATGAGGGTGTTGCTCCGGTCTGAGACGCAAATCTACGTTTCAACCCTCCCCTGTGGTCATGACGTTTGAATCATGACTGAAAGAATGAAATCCTGGATCCAGGGGTCTGGAATAAGCTTCCTCCGTTGGATGGCCCGGCTTAGCCTCAGAGATAAGGTGAGGAGCTCAGAGTAGAGCTGCTGCTCCTCGTTGAAAAGAGTTCAGACATCTGATAAGGAGATTTACTGGGAGGAGACCCTGGACCAGACTCAGAACTCCCTGGAGGATTTCTGGATCCTGTCTGGTCTGGGAACGCCTCAGGATCCTCAGGAGGAGCCGGAGAGGGAGGTCAGGGTGTTCCTCCTGGATCTGTTCCCTCTGCGACTCAAATACATGAACGGATGAAATAATTTCTACTTTTATAAAGAAAGAGCAGCATTACCAAAACAACCCCTGAGCCAAACATCGTTACATCTTATCTTTCCCATTATTCAAAGTCTCAGTTCCTCCTGTTGTTCATTTACCTTCAGACAGCTGCTTGTTTCTCCTTGTTTAGTAACTGTTTGTTGTTGCCAGTTTTGTTGGTCTGTCTTCTTGTACACAAACCTCTTTCGTATTATTGAATTATCTTCTGGAGGCTAACACGCCACTTTAATCCTCTCCAGATTACACGACAACAGACGACATTTTAGTTTTGGCTCTGGGACAGCCTTATGTTTCTCAGCCAGATGGCCGAAGCGCCGTTCTTGTTGCTGGATCGGAGCAGGGTGTCCGGTGTCTGCGCAGACTGAGACTCTACTCGAAATCATCTACAAATGACCTGCTCTATATGCCATGTGACGTCATATAAGTGATCAGTTTCTGTTTTTATTATCAGAAAAGTCAATAAAGCTTTTGACAAACATGTCCACTCTGCTTTCACACAAGATAAAGATTTGTAAGAAATAATTTAGTTTATGAGAGTAAAATTCTTCTACAATACTTACCTAAACTCGACACAAACGACCTCTCACTTCATGGTTTAAAAACTGGTACTACATGAATTTCATTTTCATTTAGCTCCATTAGCTGCTTCAGAAATCCAAGGTTAGAGCAGAAGAGAAAAACACCCACACACAACAGAACAAAGCACCCAAAATGCATAAAAGACATGCATTTTAAAACACCACGCAGTTCCAACAAGTGCTTACCAAGACGTAGGTTTAAAGAAGAAGAGGAATTAACCTGCCTGATCCTCACATGCATGACGTTTTGTTTTCTGCATGCTAATGTGCAGGACTTTTATTACAGAAGTTTGTTCATCCTAACAGAGACTCACTGAGCCATCTTCAAGCACCGAGCTGGGGTCGTAATGCAGCACAGTAAAAAAGTGAACACACACTTTTGTTCCCTCCGGGTGTCATAACACCGATCAGCTTTGAGTGCGCAATGCTTCATCTGACAACAAGGCCCCAGGATACGCAGGATAAAACCTTTACGAGACCCGGGTTTCACTCCGAGGTCTTTATGGGCCCGCAGGTTGGGTGTCCTGCGTGCAGGAGCTCCGTCCTGTCCGACTTAATGAACAATTAATGGTCTGCCTCGGCTCTAACTTCACAACAAGAGTCAAGATTTCAGGATTCTTAGTCGTTTAACCTCCACTTAAAACAACAGTCTTTTACAAATAAGCTCCAATAAACACATTTCAGTGCATCTAAATAAAAACAAAAAGCTGAAGCACCTTTATTACTATAAACCTAATCTGTTTTTATTTAGATTTACAACGTCTCTCACTGCTCCCATTGATTTCCATCTTTCCATTGTTGTCTTTTTTAACTTGTCACAACTCCTCCATAAAACTCTGCAGAAACATAAAAAATTCACGTGTGACCAACAAAAGTTTGTCTCACTTACAGAAAAATTTTATTTTTATTTTGTTTGATTTCTAGTTTGTCTTCTAGAGGTTTACTTTCTACTCTGCCTGCTGTGTTAGGAGTGCTGTCAGGGAGTGACGGACACAGGTGTGGGGTTACCATGGTGACACGAGCAGCACCGTTCACATTTCTCTTGATTCCCTGATCTTTTTTGACTTCTTCTACAGTTTGTGCATCAAAACGTCGCCCATTTTGTCGGCTTGGATGAAACTCCTGGAGTTTCACGAAGTAATTTTATCATTTTAAGCTAAAACTTTCAGGCTAAAAGGCAAATATAAAGTTCAGTTTTTGCCTTTTTTTCAGTTTAGCAGCCTGGTTGCTTTTAAGACCGATTTAACTTTTTTTTTGTTTGTTTAATTGTTCTATTCACAGAGATTTGGAAATACAACGATTCCCTTAAAGACAGGCAGAAAAACGGTTAAACTTCCTGTAACTGATCTCACGTTTATCAGCCAGTCGTACAAAAAGCCATTTCTGTTGTAATGATTTGAACTTTTGTCAGTGTGCTGACTGCTCTGCTGCTTCATCTGTCACCGACTCCATCGTTTCTTTTTACCCTAAACTCCTTATTTATTGGATCCTTTTTCTTCTGTCGCCTCTTTTTCGACTCTTCACGTCTCTGTTTGACCATATTTCTTTGAGGAGCATCCATGTTTTCACCATTTATTCTCCTTAAAGGCTTTCTTCCCTTCCTCCCTCCATCCTCTCCACTCTCACACTTCATTAGCGTCGCTGTATGAAGGCCGACTGGAGTTGATTAGCAATCAGTGTCTTTACTGTTTCGGTGTCCATGCAGAGAAACAGATGGATGTATAAATTCATTAAAACCCATTTTTATGTTTCGATTAGAATTTAAGCACGTATCTCTTTGTGTTTTTGTACATGAATGCTTCAGACTGTGTGGGTGTGTTGAATGTAAAAACAAAGTAAAAGCACGTGTGTGTGTGTGTGTAGGTGTGTATTTTCTGAGAAAGCGTCCCCCCGTGTCGTCGTGGGCGCCAGGTTGCAAGCCGCCGGGTGGCCTCTGTAACTCTGCTGTAAATGAGCTGATGGAGGGGGGGAGCAGGCAGGGGGAGGAAGTGATGGAGCGTTTTTTCTCTTTCCTCCCGTGGAGGAACATCAGGAGGAGTTGTTGAATATAAATGATGCAAATCAAGGCTGAAGTTCCTGTTAAAGCCCTGACAAAAAGGGTGTTTTTCACTGCAGTATTTATACTTTCCGAGCAGCTGACCCCTTCTGCAGATGTTTGTTTGTAAGAAAAGCATCTTTTTTACATATTTATCAACCGTTCTTCTAAACAACATGAAAATTGCATCATGAGAGCGTTTTTCTCCTCTGCCTGTGAATCATCCTTGAAATCTTCCTGGAAAATGTGAAGTGCTCTTTTCTAAGACAGATTGAACCACTTAAAGTTTTAAAACACAATATTACAGGAAAATGCACTTTGAAGTACAACTGAAGCTTTTGTTGGCAAAATGGTTCTCTGTACTTTTTAGATGAGTATAATTTTTTATAATTTTATACCTGGTAGTTCTTGAAAAAAAAAGTTTGTGAATGCTTTGAAAGGGAGGATTATTTTTCTTCATGCACAAACCCTCCCTTACATCTATAAAAACATGCTTAATGTCTGCTCTTTACAATTTCACTCCCAATCTATGAGGCTGACAGGTGATTCGTCCCTCGGACAGATTCTGATGCAGAAGAAAGACGAAACAAACTGATTTGTAGCCGTTTCAGTCAAAATAACTTTACACATAATCTCCTGCAAAATCACCAGATCTGTTCGAGCGTGAAGCTGCTACCACGTCAGATTTTAGCTCAGTATCTGTAAAACGGGCTCAGTTAGAGCCGTTAGAAACTGAGGGAAATCAGGATTTAGTTTTTAGAGAGAACAATATCCTCAGCAGGAGTTATGTAGCTGTCAGCGAACAAAGCGCCTGTGAGAAAAAAAACCCTCAACCTTAGAATGACTGTAGTAGTTCCTCCGGTTTGAGAGGATCAATGAACATTCGGTCGTCTATCAGAGCATCTTTACTGATCAGTTTTCAAAGTGATGTTATTAAATCTGCAGCTCAGCTTAGCTGAAAACAACCAAACCGGATCGATCTGAAGTCTCATCTTATGGTAAGCATGAAGGTTTAAAACATCCAGGAAGGAAAGCAAGCTGGAAAGCCCCTAATGTTTCTGTGATTCTGAGGTGGATCTGGAGTATCACAGCGTCTGTCCGAGGTGCTGATCCCGAGGCCGTCAGAGAATCCGGAGCTGTCCGTGGTGCTGACAGGCAGGAGGAGTCCACTTCATGGTTTCCATCTGCTGTTCTTTAACTGGGCCCGTTGCAGATTTCTGTCACTGCGTGGTGGCAGCACCTCTTGTTTGGTGGAGGGAAAGTCTTCCTGCTTGGCTTGTAAACATCAACTTACTCTTCCTCATCCGGTCAGCAGCTTCACTCGCTGCACAAACTCCATCAACTGACGTCTCTGTCAATACACTGTTTGTATTCTCTGTCTGTCTGTAAAAATACAGTTTAATGAAGTCGTACATTCACCCTGTTTCCTCCTTTTATAAACAGAAATAAGAAAGACTGAATGAATCCTGAAAATGAGCTACTGTCACCACAGATTCTAACTGAATGCTTTAAATACCTCCTTTTTTCAGTGTTTATGAGATGTGTTCTCATCTTTTACTGAGTTTGTTTGAGGTTTGTTGTTTTTTTTCAATTTCATGAACACCTAAAGGCTTTTAAGCTTTGAACTTTGAACCTCAAAATCTGGAGCAATAAAACATCACAAACTTTTAGATCTATTTTCTACAATCTTATGCCAAAATCAACAGTGAAAACAGCTGAAAATGAACAAAATTAAAAACAAAACAAACTGGACTTGAAGACGTTTGAACTGAAAAAGCTCCTCGGATGAGAAGCTACAGAATCGAAGTCCAGTTGTTTCTGGTTTTTAACCTTTTTTTGGATTTACCGTCTCCTGGAGGACTGAGGATCTGCTCCAGCATCAGATCTGAGAGCAGGCTGAGGAAGAGAGGGGTGTGTGTGTACAAGATTCATTCATTAGTTCAAGTATTGCACACTTCAGCACCATTGATTGGGCTTAAATATAGTTTTCAGGAGGAAAATAATTCTGTGAGGCTCAGCTGGAGGTTCAGGTTTCAGTCAAAACAAAATGATGTTTGTTTTTTAACAGGATGAAAGGCTGAGCAGCTTAATCAGCCACATGTTTTATTCAGGTTTTCAGCCTGAAAAGTTCTGTTGTATAAACACAAATTAAAAGACCACCCCCCTTTGATGTCCTGTTTTACAGCTCCGCCCACTCCCATCGCACCGCCTGAACTTCTCGCCGTGGGCGCCACCTACCTTTGGATCAAACCCAACGCCAACAGCATCATCGGTGACGGGCCGATCATCCTGAAGGAGGTGGAGTACCGCACCACCACGGGAAACTGGGCGGAGACCCACGTGGTCGACGCCCCCACCTACAAGCTCTGGCATCTGGACCCGGACGTGGAGTACGAGATCAAGGTCTTGCTGTCCAGACCCGGGGAGGGGGGAACCGGACCGCCGGGACCACCGCTGACCACCCGGACCAAATGTGCAGGTGAGGCTGTTTTCTCTCCTGTGGCTCGCTTGCTGCTTGGTTTGGGTTTTAGGAACGATAAACAAATTCATGGACAGAAAATGGTTCCTGATGAACCTGTAGGTTTCCTTGCTGCTCCTCTCCTTGTTTCCTGTTCCTGGCGGGGCGTTACAGCGCCACCTTCAGGCCCGGCAGAGTTTCTGCAGCATTTTGAACCTCTTTTTGTGTTTGTGGGGATGAAAACATTTGTTTACAATGTTATTTTTAGAAAGAACAAATAAAGGCTGTGGTTTAAAGATGATCTGACAGAAGCTGCAAGGAGAATAAAACCAAAAAAAGGAGGCAGAAAAAGTTCTTATCTCCTCTCTGGAATGGCAGCACGAATCAAAGATGATGATAATTGGGATGCTAAGAAGGTGCCCCGGAGATGAGGGAGAGCTGGAGAGCTCGGATTGGAGGAGGAGGAGGAGGAGAAGTTGTCGGAGGTTAGTTGGGGGCAATCATGGCCGATAATGAGTATCCCAGTGGGGGTGTAAGGACACAACAAGTGACATTTCATTTGATTAAGTGACAGCCCATCAGGTCTCTGACGGTCTGAAGGCGTCTTTGTGTTGGAGGTTGGCAGGGCGCTACTTAACGCAGCAGTCGGCTGCCATCACCACTCAGACACTTTTACACATTTCTCTTTTTGTGTCTGTGTACACACTCGGTTTTTAATTTCCTTCTTTTCTTTGACCTCTTCTCACCTTCAGGGAGCTTGTTTTAACATCTGTCCCCACAGTGTTTTCTCTCTTTATTATTTTTCTCTTTGTTGTTGCTTGAATCACTTCCATTTTCTTTATTTATTGTCTCTTTCTTTTCTTTCTTTCTCACATTCGAACCAATGAATGTTGCTGTTTTTTGTTTTTGTCTGGTTTGGTGGAAATCGCAGCAGTTTGTAGGACTTCCTGGGATTTAATCCTGTTAATGTTAGCTGTGATAAGTTTACCCCAGTTATGTTTGACTCCAGGGTTTTAACATCCTGTTTAATTAATCTTTGCGTTCTTCTGATGTTTAGGTTTAACTTTAAGTCATATTAGCCTGTTTGTGTTTGTTAGCTGTTCTCCACGTCTTGTTTTATCTCAGGTTCTTCTTGGATCTTTTTGCTGAATTTGTCCAGTTTGTAGGTGAGATTAATCTGAAGCTGCTTCTAAAAACTGATGTTTTATCTGCGGAAGTCGTTTGGAAGAGCAGAATTAATTAATTTTGATGCTTTGGTTGTAAAGTTGGCTGTCTCAGAATGATAAAACAATAAGTTTAAAAATGTGTGAATATAAGTAAATTAATGGTTTTTTGTTGTCTCTTAAATTTCACTTTTTATTTCATTCATCTCAGCTTGTTGTTTATAATCAACCTTAAATTATAATCATATTTTTTTAACGTTGTTCCTTGTCCGTGGCTCTCATTTTCTTTTATTCTTATATTAAAACATTATTTATTTTACATTGGCCAATAAAATGGTTTAAAAGAAGGCCCATTAATTTGCAGAGACGTGGCTCTGTGGTTTTTATCATCAGTGCTAAATGATTTATAACTTTAGTTTTATTTCATAAACTTGTTCCACATCAGTCCTGGGATGCACAAATGAACTTGAAAAGGAATTCAAACATAATCGTATCTTTATCCAGATGCTAACAGTCATGCTGACACACGTTTTAACACTTTCTGACATTTTGAGGACTTTTTTTCACCTCCAAGATGTTAAAATGAGGTTCTGTGATGAGATGTTTCTGCACAATTAAATCCCATCCTGCCGACCTGAAGCTCTCCTGATCTGCAGACACTTTAAGGCAGAGAAGTGCTGCAGCGCCGGAGGTGCTGGTCATTCTTTTGTTTGTGTGAAGCGGACTGGAAAGGAACATGTGTTTGTGGGCTCGTGTTGCGGTGTCGAGCTGTCACAAGCGTTCTCGGGGTGTGTGCACGTCTCCGTGTGTGTGATGGGATGGAAGCAGGCAGGTCTGACAGATGTTGGAGGTCCTGTTGGCTGCGGGCCGTGTTGCTGAGCATCAGCTGCTGTGTGTTTGTTTCCAGCTTCTGAGTTCACCTCTCTGCTCCTGTTAGCGTCAGCGGGCCTGCTGGGTCCTGCTCGGTCCTACGTGGTCCTGCTCGGTCCTGCTCGGTCCT
>NC_051433.1:1736320-1750885 GCF_001649575.2 Kryptolebias marmoratus
CCCCTGTAGCCGTGTCTCCTGTCCCCCTGTCCCCTGTAGCTGTCCCCTGTAGCCGTGTCTCCTGTAGCCATGTCTCCTGTAGCTGTGTCTCCTGTCCCCCTGTCCCCTGTAGCTGTCCCCTGTAGCTCAGGTTGGCTCCGGTGAAGCTCAGGTTTTGAGGATCTGTCTGCGACTCCACGGCCTCACTGATGATGGATCTGATTTCTTCACCAGCTCTTCCTCCCGTCGTCCTTTCATTCCCTCGTCTTCCTGCTCATCACTCTTTTCAAGGCTTTCAGACGCCGTCGCTCAGCTCCTCTCTGAACTCGCCTCTCTTCCTGTAAACGGCGCTCAGTGGGTCCGTTGTTTCCTCACGTCCTCAGAAGGTCGTCTGTGACCTTCAGAGATTTCTAATCTCACCAGTATTTCTTTTTCTGTGTACTCTGTATCTCCAGCCACTAAAGCTGAAAGGGTGATAATGTTTTTACCCGTCTGTGTTCACTCCACTCCATGAGCTCTCAGGGGAGATTTAACTCTTTAATTTCTCATCATGAAGAGCTCGGACGGTGGCGGGTCATATGCAGTTCTTCTGAGTTTTCCACCTTCTTTGTCCTTTCTGTCCCTCTCCATCTTTATCTTCCCTCCTCCTCCGTAAACATCTCTATAAATATGAGCTTTTTAACAGTCTTCACTTGATTTCTCATCCTCAGCCCCCCCCACCCTCCTTATAAATTAATATTTTTATGTGAAGGATGATAATGTAAGTGTTGGCTAATATGTTACCCAATAAAGATGAACTTTAAATTCACCCCCAGTCTGTAAATCTTCCTTTAGTATCTTCAGTATTTCCTTCCCCCCCTCCTCCTGCGGTGTGAGAGTTGGTTAATGCAGCACTCTATTAAGACTTAATTCACCCGAGGTTATAAACTACATCCCAGCGCCGTCTCTCCTCTCCCCTTCGTCTTGCCCGTTTCTTATAAAATATCTTTATGTGACGGACGGTAATGTGAGTGTTGGCTAATGTGTAACTCCATAAAAATGGATTTTTAATTCACCTGCTGGGTATATACTGATTTGGCTGACACCACTTCTTAGTCATTCTGCCAAGCCAAGCAGTATCGGAGCACTTAAGAGAGCGCATCCTTTCTGCATCAGGGCTCGTTTTATGTCGGGACCCACCAGGTGTAAAATAACAGCCTGCACCCATAAAACCTTTGCTAAATGAAGACGTTGTGTTGAAAATCAAATGTCATGCGTCCATCCAGTCCTCCCCGCTGCCTGTTGGTGCCGAGCTGAACCCTGAAGGGACTCAAACGTTCAGATTCACCTGAACACCTGAACGCACCTTCCAGCCATTATCACCTGAGTGCTCCCTGCTTCTATTCCTCAGAGCACTCAGACGAGCTCAGCTTCGATCTGCATTTCTGCACTTCAGCCACATATTTACAGGCTTTCTGCAGCTTTCCTCCAAATCGTCGAAAATTCACTGATTGTTGACGTCATGGCCGTCAGCAGGGTGGGTGTAGGTCTGCGGGACATTCACGCCTTGTTGGAGTGGGGTTCTGTAGATTAGGAACAGTTACTATCTCACCTGTTGCTGTTTGACCTCTTCTGACTGGACTGATGAGCTAACGGCTGGTCCGAGTGGGTTTTATAAACACGTTAATTTCACTCTGCAGAAAGCAGCAGCAGCAGTCGGCTGTAGCAGCTCAGGCACAGCCTGGGGGAACATTTCTTCTGTTTGTTTAAGTTGTTTTAAGAATCCACTCGGACTAGCCATTAGCTCGTCAGTCCGGTCAGAATTAATCTGGGAGATTTTCACAAAATAAACCTAAATTAAAACAAACACATAATGTCAGAATTACTTGTTTCTGTGAAGCTTTTAGTGGAAAAACAGAATATATATATATATTGGAATTATTTGCTTTTTCACAGACAGATCTGAGCAAACAATGTTTTCATCATTTAAACCTGATGCATTAAGATGAGATTGTATTCTTATAATTTGTGCTTTTATGTAACTGGATTTGCTTTAATCAATTCAAGCTCCTGATTTGACCTCTTGTAGATTTCTGCTGTATAAAATCTCTTTTTTTATTTTTACCTTAACACTTTAAGCTTAAAAATAGAAACTTGTTGATTTAACAGTACATTTGACCCATAAAAGCCCATTTCTGCTCTTTTTATGGACCTGTTCACACCTCCTTGTTAAAAAGTCACAAACTGAACATCTTGAACCAGAACATCTTTTCATGGCCGAGCAGCTCGGAGTGAAGAAGGTCTTCAGCTCCTAAACGCATCGTTGACAGGACGGGATGAAGGGAAGAAAGAGCTGCTCTCAGAAGGAAACGTTAGATTTTATCCTTCAGATGAGGAATTTTATTTTATGGGTAAGACTCTAAGATACAACAACATCTTTGAATTCTTTACATTATTGTAGCAGCATTAAGCAGCTAAAGATAGATGTCTGTTTTATTGACATTAAGGGTTGCTAACACTGATAAATTATTTTTTGAACATTTCTCAGATATGTTTTCTTTCTACCATTATCACACCACCTGCTTTAGTTGTTGTTCCCCTTTCACTCATTTAAGGTTTCTTTACATGTTTAATTTGTTTTTGCTTCTTTCTTTCAAACGGTGAGACAACCCCACCTCCCCACTGAGGACCTTACACTTGACATGAAATCCTCTTTTGAATTTCCTCTCGTGTCCTGTCGCTCTTCAGCGCCGTTTCTTTGTGGCTGTCGTTAAACTCAAGGTCTTTTTCTAAACAAAGTTACGTCTTACTCACTGAAACGTGTGACATACACTATAATTTTATTTATAAAACACTTTAAAAACAACTCTGCTGACACAAACACAAGAAGTAAACATAAAATGATTTTTGTTTGAAAAGAAAACTTTACATCTAACTTCTAATGTTTATTATTCAATGATTTAGATAAACATTTACTTATGATATAATATTTTGGAATAAAATGATCCTTTTGTTTGTCAATCTTCAACAATTTAAAAGGTAAATCGAAGAACACAGGATCCACAATAAAAATCCACACATTAAAACAATAAAACTGCAGTAAATAACAGTAAATATATATATAAGTGTGTTGAGATAAAGTAGAACTGCTTTTATTTGTTCATAAACCTTTCATTAGATTATTACAGTTCAGCTCATTTGTATGTTTAAAATGTGAAAAGCTTTAGGACCAGCTGACAACAGCAGACTTTTATTTTGTTTAGACTTCATGTCTGATTCAATACAAACCATTTAAATATAAACCTTTGCTTTTAAAAAACACAGCTGTTGTAAGATGAACAACAAAGGCAGCTCAGAGGACAATAAGAACAAACGAAACAAAGAAAGACAGAATATGAATAAAATTACCAATGACAACAAAAATACCAATGGTTTGATTTAGTGGAGTTATTTATTGGACATATGTCTTATAACTTTGACTAGAGGCATGCTCACAGTATGCTCCTCTTTACATGAAGCCCTTTAAGAAATGAAGAATAAAGGCTCTGAAATGAGAGTTTGTAACACTAAAAGTTTAGTCATTCAGCTACAAGGAGCTTTAAAACCAAACTGGAATACTCTAAAAATGCTACTTTCATTTGAAAAGGATTGTAATGACATCAGGGCCACCCTCTCCTGTAATTTAAGCTCTGAAATGGGCTCAAAACTGTCAGATGAGATGAGATTTAGCTTTTTAAACAAAAGCAGCCATTGTCTGAGAACTTTCCAAACACTGTGAGAACCATGAACTTGATTTAATGCTAATAAAATAAACCCTCTGGTTAATCTGAAGACATGCTTTTTATTCTAATGAACCGTGACTTATTGGTACTTTAGAGGCATAAAAATGATGCAAACGCATCACTCAGAATATTTTTTTATTAAACTTGTTTTACTGACTCAAAACTAGAGTTTGTGTAAATTGCGGCGTTTTGTGTGTTTGTGTATGTCTGCGGGGGAAAAAAGAATATTCCATTACAGACTGCTGCACGTATTTATTCTTCAATAGGTTTTTATTTTTGAGTCTATAAGAGCCCATCAGGTGTGAGGTGCATATAAAGTAATCCTGAAACGAGATTACGGAGGCACAGCTGCGTCTTGTTCATAAGTTTCTTCAACAAAAGCAGAAAAGACTTCACTGTTGGATTCAGTCTCCCGGGACAATCTTCTCCATCTGCTTTCTCTGTCACATCTGATCTCACAGTGGATGAGAAATTTCAGATCTCATCCATTTATGGCCTTAATGCAATGCATAAGTTGATAGTCCTTTTCCTGGACCTCCTGGATCCAGTTACTGCGTTAATGGTTTGCATAGATGTATAATCCTCTCCTGGATCTGTTCCATCTGCAATTTCTTTTGGTTTCTGGAGGGATTACGCTACAAATGGCTGAATCCATTTCAAAAGCTTGAAAGCAAGACTGAGGATTCATCGACACTCTGTTTGGTTTTAACTCGCTGAGATACCTCCAATAAGACAAAAGTTTCATTTCACGAAAACTTACAGATTGAATTAAGTCAAGTTTATCTGCAAGCATAAAGTGCTAAAACCAGATTACAGTTTGCAAACACACAGGGACAATGACTTGAATTTTAGAGACATGTCCTGAGGTCTGACTTTAATGATCAAACCAAAACAATTTTCTTTAAACAGCACATTTAAAACCAACTGTTGTTGGCCAAAGTTCTGCAGACGAAACAATAAACAGTGAAAAAATAACACCGAACACAAGAAGGAACATCGTTATATTTGGAGGAAAAAGGGGGAAGTTCTCAAGCCCGAGAACATCATCCTAAACTAAATAAATGGCATCAGGAGGATGTGGAAATATTGAAGCAACATCTCAAGACATCAGCCAGGAAGTCAGATTGATTAAAAAGTGTCTTAAAGACAACAGAGTCAGTGTTTGGAGTGGACGTCACAAAGAGCTGATAAGATGTGTGGACAATTCGGCCCATTCCTGACTCAGCTCCACCAGTTCTGTCAGGAGGAACGGGACAGAATTTCAGCAAACTACTCGAAGAAGCTGTGGAAGGAAACCCAAATGACTTGACTCGAGTCAAGCAACACTTCTAGCATGAACGGCAACCTGTGACTTTGAAGAAAGTCATAAAAATCATCTTTAATAAAACACACATTAGGATCTCAGAACCCCAGTTCAGTCATGGAAAGTCCAACTTTCTGTGACCCGTTTAAAGTCTGAATGATGTTTTTATGGTGAAGTCTGTCTGAGGGGCAGACCCTTTGTTGAAATTATGTTTATTTGCCACATTTCTTCATGTTGTATCACAGAGCCATAGCCCGCCATTCTCGATTGAGCTGCACTTTTTCTTGTATAATTTTCAGGACTTTTCTTGCAGCTGCGGGGCGTGAAACTGAAAGAAAACTGTGACGGACGAACAGAATAGCAGTAAAAGGGCCTTCTTGCTTATGCAAGTGTAGTCTTTGTGACACATTTTACAGTTCACGCAGGAACATAAATTATCAGCGCTCCGATGTGTTTGTTTCAGATTGAAAGATCGTCTCATCAACAGATCAATCAAAGCAATGAGACATGAGACAGGCTGCGAATACCAGATCACCTCTGAATCTCCATGAAAATACAGCCGTGGCAGACTGATGGCACGGTCCCACTCGTTCTTCATTATCTACTGCTGAGATGCCCTTGAGCAGTGCACCTAACCTCCACATAATGGCCTCTGTTTTATGGGAGTGCATGTTCCCCCGAGGCTGTTTATTAGCCCCCACTCAACCTATGGCAGGGCTTCACATCACAGCCGTACGTGATTAATTATGCTGATAGTAGCAGCAGTTTCTAGTCAGAAAAGGAAAACAAGAGTGAATGTTAAAAGACGAACTCTTAAATCAGACAGCAGCGATGAAAAAAGGTTGAGGTCAGCTCTGGTTTCCATCAAAACAACAGAAGAAATGTCCCAGAAGGCCATGGAAACTTCAGTGCTACTAAATATCATAAAATCTACCCAGATACCCCAACAACACCTAAAGTCTTCCTAGTAACAGGCCTCTATTCTGGGGTGGTGTTACTGCGTGTCATGGTGGAGTAGAAAGGTGTGAAGTTTGTCTGAGAGATGAAGTGAGAACTGCTTAAAAACCAGCGTCGGTCGTGAAGAAACCGAGAGATTATTCAGCACAAAGACAGAGCCGCACACACACGCACACCAGTTCACAAAAACAAACCTTTGTTTAAATAAAGCCCATGAAACTAAAAAAAAAAATCAACAACGTCATGCTAATACATTTAGGTCTTTATGATGTGATGGTGTGTGTTTATGAGTGAGACAACACACACACACATTAGCATGCTTCCACACTTTTTTCTGCTTTCACAGCAGTGTAGCGGTTGTAATCAACACTTGTGAAAGCTGTGAGCAGGCAGGATGAGTAACACTGTGTGTATTTGTTGGAGAAGGAAAAGTGTGTTGATGAACGTCTGGAGGACAAAGAGCTTACTGGATCACCACCCAAGTGAAGAAAAGGCGAACAATGAACTTCATGAGTTTCAGCATCAATCATAAACGGAGAAGATGTGTTGAAAACTTGTTTCTGTAGGACTTTATCAGTTTCTCTCATGGTTGTGGAAAAGTTGTGGCCCACTCTCAGCTCATTGGTTTCTGCTCAGCTCTCTGAGGTTCTGGTTCTGGTTCTGGGCCGTTCTGCTGTGTTTGGGATCATTGTCCTGTTTGTCGGACAGATGGCCTCATATCTGACTCCAGAATCAGCCCAAACCATCAGCCCTCCACCGCTGTGCTGACAGCTGGGAGGAGCTGTTTGGGCTGATGTCTTTCTGCCTTGGCATTGTGTCGACACACTCCTGAATGCTGCAGAGCAGAAAAAGTTCTGCCTCCAAACCCAGTGAAGGTCTTTGATCTGCACACATCCGTGGAGGGTCAGTGGTTGTTTCTACTGCGAGTGTGTATGCAACACACATGCAGTAACATTTTTAAGGAAATGAAATACACAACCAAGGGAAACCAAGCCAATAGAACAGAAAATAAAAGCTCTTTATTAGAAGAAAAATATTTCCTTTTTCCACACACACAATACTGCAGGGATGTCCTTTGTTGTGAAGCCATCAGGATCCAATTTCTCTTTCATTAAGTCTTCGTAGTAGGCAGTATACAACTACTAGGTAGCTAGCCTTGTTGTTGTCACTGCACACACACACACACACATTTAGAGTCTAAATGCTTATTATCTTCCTCCAAAGCAGTAACATCAATAAATGCCTTGTAACAACAAAGCTGACACACACAAACATGACCGCACACTCAGGAATAATTTTTCTGCTGCACAATGAGAGGGCCACAGCGAACACACACACACACACAACAATCACAGTTCAGTAATGAAACTCCTTGGTCCCCTGGAGGAGAAATAACAAGGTCTCAGACGATGAAAAGAGATCCATAGTTTGTCTTTAATTGACCTGATATATTACTGCACATGATGGATGGATGCACCGACACACACACTCTGCTTTTAGATGCTCCTTCGCCCCCCCGAACCCCCCACCCCCGTCTGCAGGGTGAGATTGCACTGTTTGCAGTGAATCAATCCAATCACTTTGGCATCCTCGAAGTTCCCAACAGCTGGTGAGTGGATGGTGTTCACACATTAGTTGCAAGCTTACACACCAAACACAAGTGAAATGTAGACATACTGCACAAAATATTAAGGGCTCTCACACGGCGCACACACAGACAGAAACACACACTTTCACCGAGTTAACAACTGCTGTAGTTAGTCAAGAGGGATGGAAGCGTATGCCTCGCGTGTCTGAGTGCCGTGTCCAAATGGCAGGCAGGATGAAACCCATTAAATGAAAGAGGTCCGACTTTAATTTGCGCTCTTTGGTAATTGGCCTATTGGGGTCTGATTTGCATTGTTTCCAGGGCAACATGCTTGTTTCTGTATAACTAAACACAGCAGGAGGTTGGGGGGTGTTGACAGGAGGTGGTGCACTCAGAGAAGGTAGATAAAATCTGAAACTTTCACTCCCTGAAGGATTAAATGCTGTTAAAGTAGTTTATCATGTGCAGGTTCACTGTATACAACCCCCCCCCTCCTCTCTCTCTCTCAGTTCATGAAACTAGGAATTCATAATGTGATGAAGATTCAACCAGCAGTAAAATATCACACATCAAGGCAACCGAACAATCATTAAATGTAATTAAAGTACATTTAAAGGGCAGACAGTAAAAACCAGAAATCTGCTTGATGATGAAATCTGAGCACTAATTTAGCAGAAGAGCTTTCCTGTAAACATGGAGGCTGTCCTTCATGCTAACAGCAGTAGGAGTAGACATCTTGAAGGTGCAGTTGTTAATCAGGATTCTTAGAAGCACTTTTGATCCTCATAAATAATTTGTGGTGATATTCTGTAATGTTACCAGACTGCTTTCTGTTTCAGAGCTGAAAACATTTCGTGGTCATGAATGGTTTGTGGCGTGTTGTCATCTTTCAGATCTGTTTTAGATTTATGCACCGTGGACTGAATGTGCACCGTGGTGTACCATCACGTTACAGACATGCAGGTCCTGTGTCTGCAGTCAGATAAAGAACATGTTAGTCACCACTTTCATCTAGAAGAGGAAACACCGTTTTTGTTCCTTTTTTTCTGTTATAGCTTTTTGCTAATGGCCACAACAGGAAAGGCGTAGAAGAAAATGCTCATTAAAGCACTCTACATCAAGGCAAAGCAAGAATATCTAGTTTAAACGAAACAATTTTAAAACCCTGCCTGTTTCAAATCACCAATTTGGAGATGTAGACATATGGAAAGCCAAATGGGTCATAATTTGCATTTCGAAACACCCTCTGGTGTCTAATAAATGCAGTTAAATATATCAGTTATTGTTTGTATCAGAACTCGTCTGCACTTTGTATGTTTTTAAAAAACTATATTTAGTTTGCACCTCTTGTCCACATACAAATGGACTGTTTGAGTAAAAAGAACAAAAAGTGGAGATTGTTTAATCTTTTGTTTCTGGCGTCTCTGTGAGTGAAAATCAGAAACCTTTCAGGAAAGATGCCCACTGCCACTGTTTGCCCCACAAGCCCAAACAATAAATGAACCATTTTAACCATTTTAACCAAAGGAAAACAAGAGTTTCAGCAAAATCTCTAAATTTGCACAATAAAGGAATATATAAGTATTGTTTATGTGTAAACAGAAGATAACAGCAGGCAGGAGGGAGGAGTCGAGCTTTAAAAGTGGAATGGAGGCTAAAAGCGTGATTACAGAAGAGTTGACAGGGTGAAGACGACAGGGTGGTGCAGGACACATAAAAGCTCAGATAAATGGAGGACAGTTTTACTTGTTTAGTGACCAGGGATGCTGGAAGCACCTTCGATTTTTCTGTGACTCACTTTATGCTTTCGTGTAAAAGCAGTGGAGGCGAACAGAGTGAATTAGAGCTGAAAGCTGCGTTTTCTGACACAGGAAGTCAACAACACCGAGCACAGAATTGGACAAGTGATGAAAAGTGGGCCAATTTTCATCACCCTTACCAGCGTGAAAGTTTAACTTTCTGTTTGTGTGTGGTGGAGTGAGTCGAATCATTTACATGGAAAACGTTCTGAAAAAGACTTAAAATAGGTTTCAAATCAATCTGTTGTGTTTCAAAAGCTGATTTGTAACAAAAAAAAAGAGTGTTTAAAAAGCCACCAGTTTTATTTAAAGGAATCCATGTGTGAGCACAAAAATCTATTTTATTTTCTCTGTTTATATTTTTCTACAGTGACAAAAAGGCTGAAATATCCTTTATGTACCAGCAGGGAAAAAGAACATTTTTCCAAAACAGCTTTAGCCTTTTTATTATTACTGTTTATATTACCCTCTCATTTCTTACCTGTTTAAACACAGGGTCAAAGGTTATTGGTGACAGGATCAGAATAAAGCCAGACCATTATAAAAAGAAAGTAAAAATAACTTATTTGTTGTTTTGATTTCTAGGCCACAAAGTGATGGTGAATGTGCACAAATCAAATCTGCAGGATCCGCCACAAACTGAGCTGTTAACGTTTGAACTTTGAAAAAAGTTTTAAAACTCAGAGCGTAGGTGCAAATGAAGCACAAACTCTTCCTTTTTTAAAAACATTTGGGATACTGTGGACAGATTTATGTACGGAATCTACTTTATGTTGATTGTTGACGATGAAAAAAACAAAAACTACTTGTTACTATGACGATTAAACTGATTATTTTTATTCGCTAAAACAACTTTTAATCAATACTTAATTTAGTCTGTGACCCCATCCACATTCCTTTTTTTTAACATTTATTTTTCTAAGAGATTTAAAAACACACACAGTCACACAATGTCAACAAAACAGCTGAAGTTCTCCTGTTTCACCACTAGATGGCAAAATCACCTCTATGAACTTTCTCAGGTTGGCTTAACGGTCTCCCAAAACTTTTTTATAGAAATAGTTTATAATTTTCACTCAGTTATTAAACTTTTCAGCGCACAATAAAAAGTTTATTGGTGTCAGGATCAGGATAAAGTGAAACAGATTCATATATAATAAATGAAAAACAGAAATGGCTCCATTGTTGTTGTGATTTCTAGAATGCAAAGTAATAATAGGTGTACGAGAAACAGGCTTTTGTGTCTTTGTTTCTTAAAAACTTTATTTTAAATACACAGAGATCCACCATAAACAGAGTTTTTATAATCTTCATATCAAAATATTCGGGTTGGATTTTGGTTGATTTTTTTTGGGGGGGGGGGGTGAGACATTATGACTTTAGTCAGACAACTAAATCAGTTTTTTCTTATTCACAATTAAATATTTTTTAAAAATGTAAATACAAGCCATTTCCTAATGGTTTACTGCCAAAAGAAGACCATTCTGTTGGACCTCAGTTGTTAAAGATCAGTTTTATTTATTAATAATAAAAATTTATAAATAAAAAAGGGGAGTTGTATCTCCCTTTCAGTTCCCAGGATTTCAGTTGTTTGCATCGAGAGTACTTTATGTTGTATCTTCTGTACCTGCATTTATCAGCCAGGAGTCGGTCGATCATATTCCCCAAGTACCAAGCCGATGCTTTGAAGAGAGGTCTTTGCAGTTTTTCCTGGCAGGGTCATTGGTTCTCTGACTGTTTGAGTGAATTGAAAGTGAAAGAAACAATCTGCCTTCAAGGTAGACAGCCAGAGCTGTTGTGGCAGAAGAGACGTCTCCTCCAGACGGTTCTAAAGATCCTCTGACACATCGAGACGCCTCAACGTGTGATCAAAGAGCAGCTAGAGTTGTGTTTAAATCTTTACAGCATCTCTGATCAGTCGAGCTGAACTTTGATGACTTTGCAGAAAGGTGGACTGAAGGTCTGTGTATGTGTGTGTCTTTATTCTGTCAGTCAGTTTTAGCCCTGGCTTCTACCCACCCACAGGCCTATTATTAAAGATGGAGTCAAAGGTTCTCCCACTGTATCAATAAACTCAACAGAAACAGACAATAATACAAACATATTACATGCTTTAATGAATTTATGTTAAAAACATGAATACTACTGCTATAACTTAATAGTAAATAGGGTCACAAGCTTTTATCGCTTTAACTTTGTGGGCCAGGAGCTAAAATGTTTGGGAGCAACTGGTTTAGATTATTACTAAAGGAAGTTATAAATGACTGCTGGGCTTTAGAGGAAACAGTTGATGTAAGCAAAGGGAGAAAATATCTGAGTTCTATCAAAACATCCTCACTAAAACCGTCAAATTGCTTGGTGTTTGGTGTCTTGTGATTAAGTCCTTCCAAGCTCAACTCTAACAACAAAGATGGCTAATAAAGACAGAGGTTAATGGGAATGTGACGGAGGTGGCGACAGAACACCGCAGTGATTGTTTTTCTTATTGTGCCGAACGCCACCACACTCCTGAGAAGTGACCTTTTCTTGAAAACAAGCTGATTGCAGTCGTCTTGACCCAGAACTCTCATTAGCACAGCAAACGCCACAAATAGCAGGAAAAGGAAAACACGATGGAGAAGTGACGCTAACAGCAACAAGAACAGCAGAAGGTGGAACGTTTGTGTCTGGCAGCCGCCGTCGCCATGAGTTGCCATGGTGATTGGGAGTTAACTGCGATGCTGATTGGCATCTAATGAGTGCGTCCCTAATTGTGTCAATGAGCGAGAGAACTTTGAGGAGAGATAAAGAGAGGAAACGATAAGTGTGCAACAGATAAATGAAGAGATGGATGAGAGGCTAGTTAGTAGAAAAGATGGGGTCTCTGTGGCAGCGATACATCGGCGTCTAATACTCCCCATTCTGCCCTGCTCCACAAACACCTTCCTCACCTGATTTGATGCACAGTATTGCCTCTGCTCTGTGACAGGAAGTGATGAACACAGGGACATGAAGTGATGTATTTGAGCTGCGAGATCAGAAATCATCCAGCAGAGCTGTTGAGCCTAAATCACACGGTTTATAGATGTGGCCTTGGTGCCATACTTCACACACAGTCAGCTTTTCCTGCTTCCCATCTCAGCCATCAATCATGTTTGTTCTGGGCTCTGAGGCACTTTTAGGGCACACACACTGATGTCATTATTACAGAAACATGCTGTGGCAGAAACTTTCCAAACCCACCCAAATATGACTGGAACTTTTCAGAAACCAAAGACATTTAAGGAGCCAATGCATAAGAATTAAATCACCCTTAACCCTGTTCACCCAACACTTTCTGCTTCCATCAAATATTTTCATTTAAATGTCTGTCTTACAACTTTAAAGAACTCCCCCCAAATATACATCTAAACATGCGTCTCACTCAGGAACTGTCTGCTTTGGCTTTTAGCAGCAGAGCTGACATCAAAGATGAATTTTGTAGAAATATTCTCCACAGACATAAACAGAATTTTAACCAAATGAGTAGAAAACCCTCAACCCTCTTTGTAGCTGAAAAAAAAATGACTGAGAACTTTTACAGTTTTAACAAAATCACAAATTTAGGTTTTAATGTGTTACTTTTGCCGTTATTGTTGATCTTTTCCAAGAAACATAAAAGGGACTAATACCAGTTACAAACCGAGTACTTACTGGGTACTTATTCGGTACTTACTGAGGTCTTACTGGGTACTTAGCCAGTACGTACCTGATCCTTACAGGGTATTTACTCAGTAACAGGATATGTACAGAATACGTACTGGGTACTTAATGGGCTACTTTACAGGGTAACTATTGGGTACTTAACAGGGTATGCACTGGGTACTAAAGAGGGTACATACTAGTTATTTTGTAGAGTTCTTACAAGGTACTTAACAGGGTACGAACCTAGTGCATACCAGGTCAGTACTGGGTTGTAGTATTTATTACTACCAAAACAACAGAGTAAAAAAACCAACACAGCATGTTGGAGCTCTGGGTTAAAAACACATCATGTGTGTTTGTGAGAAAGTAACTGATGTCAGCCATTGTTCTGGCTTCTTAAAGGTACATCCTGTTTAGTAGGAGGACATTTTAATCTGACTTTAGGTTAAAGACCAAGATGAACCTTCAGAACTGAGGCCTAGAGGTCACTCTGGCTCTACGGTAAAGAGAAGTAAGAATCAATGTAGTATTTTTGTTGTTGGAAACAGGTAATGCAGACAGCATTACATTTTTAACACAACTTTATTTAGTTGTTATTTATACATGAGTTTCAGAAGCCTTTTTTTTCTTCTCAACTGATTGATCTTCAGACCACCGCGAGGCATCCTTTCCTCCTTCATATCCTATTATAGCTTCTCCCTCGGGCCTCAGCTTTAATGAAAAAGGAATGAAAGAAATCCCCCGGTCCACAAGCCTGGTTAAAGGGGTTAACGTATTATTGGACATTTCAAGCTGCTTTAATTGTGCGATTTCAACGTAGCAGGGTGTGTACATAATAGAGACGGCTAACTTTGAACCTGCGTTCGTCTCAGTGGCATGTTGGCGCCGGTTAGGGTCACTTCTGAGTCACAGGGAGGATGTAAAGGTGGGGGGTCAGGGGGTCACAAGTAAAAATGAACAGAAAATGGTGAAAAAATAGACCCAGAGTTGGAGATGTGAACAATATTTGAACAACTCTGCAGAGTCATCACATCCAGCTGAGCTATTTGTATTTAAACTTATTTATAAGTAGAGTATTTTTTACATGAGTTGTTTTTGTTTGAGCTCATAACTGTAGAGAAATGAGATCCTGGATCCGAGCAGCCTCAGAGAAAAGGAGCTCGCTCCTCCTCGGGGAAAGGAGTCAGCTGAGGAGGTCCAGACCCAGAACTCTCTGCAGGGATGGTTCTGTATGTCCTCTCTGACCGGGGGGAGGAGGTCTGGGTTTCCCTTCTGGACCTGCTTCCTCCTCAACCCGACCAGAAACTAGTGGAAGTTCATTTAACAACTTCCTGCACAGCTAGACAAAACAGAAATACTAAAAAATATATATATATAAAAAAAATTCCCTTCTCACCCTCCGCGGGTGGTCTTTGTTTCATCCTCTGAGCTCGGGTCCTCTACCAGAGGCCTGGGAGCTTGAGGGTTCTGCGCAGTATCTTGGCTGTGCCTAGAACTGCACATTTCTGGACTGAG
>NC_051433.1:1754069-1760484 GCF_001649575.2 Kryptolebias marmoratus
ATATATATATATATATATATATATATATATATATATATATATATATATATATATATATATATATATATATATATATATATATATAAGGATGCAAAGGGAACTAAAACTTTTAACCAATAGAAAGAATGCAACATCTTCTACTTTTTATGTTATTATTAAAAAAAAAAACATTCATGACCTCTTTTTCAAATTCCAACTGTTGTACAGTAACTCATTTACTTAGTTTTCCCATATTTTTGCTTTAATAGGATCCTGTTTAGATTTACATTATTACCACATTCCTTCATATTTATATTCATAGATACAGAATCTTGAATTTGTTTGGTGTCGTGTTTCTCAACAGTTTATAAAAGTCGTGTTTGGTGAAGTCTGCAAACATCAACCTGAGAAGGAGTCTCCAGATTGTCTCGAAACGTTCTCGAGGGTTCTCTTGTTTGGACGGTTGTGTCCGATGAATTTTCTCTCAGGATATCAGAGTCGTGGTTGGTGCCTGAACCCGCCTGGAGCTCGTCTCAGTTCTGCGGCTGAGCGTACGAACTCCCGGGGAATCTTTGCCCAGACAGCATCAAAATGAAAATTTCCACCTTTTCTTGTGTTTTATCCCATCAGTCAGAGCTCAGTTTCTTGTTTCTTTTCTCTTCATATCTGCATCATTTGTAAACTAATTTCTGTAGACTTAGTGGGTAAAAAGCTGTTTGTTTGTTTTTTCTTTTCCAGTCAAATTTACTTTATGTTTTTGAGTTTATTCTTTCATGTAGAGATAAAAAAAAATGCTTTTCCTTTGGAATTTAAGCATTTATTGTCTCTCCTCTTTAGTTTTATCGTAGATTTTTTGGTGAAAGCCCACCTTCTGTCTCTCAGATTCTCAGAGTTTTGTGCTTCTTCCTGCTTGGAAGTTAATATTAACTCTACATCAGTGAGATGGAGTTTGGACAGGTTGCTCTGTGAGAGCTCTTTTATTTCTCCTCCTCACAGCTAAGTTTATTTCTCCACGCTGTGATTTATCTGTATGACTGTCGAACAAATTAACAATATTGCCAAAGTCGTTTGCAGTTTATTACAACAGGCCATAAGAAACATCACGATAATGGAGAAAAATGATTTGGTTGCTGCTGCTTCCTTTCCCCCCCTCGCCCTCCAACGCCCACCGCTCCGGCCTCAGGGTTAATAAATGTGTGCACAGCGGGGGGGTTTCAGGTGGAGGCTGTCTGATCCCCGGTGAGAATAACCATCTCTGCACAGACGTTTCATCACAAACACAAACATTTTTATTTTGGGCTGTACAACAACAACAAAAATATCCAAGAACTCCAGTGTCTGTGTGTGTTTGCATTTAAGTGTTTGATTTATTCAAAGGCTGAAGGCTGATTGCTTCCTCAGCATCCATGTGGCATCAGAAGGCGCAGTAATAAGCAGGAAATCTTCGTGGAGGAGTGTTTGTTGTTTGTGAAGTCACTGTTGATTACCGGTGATTTTCCGGCTTCTTCAATGTTTGTTTGAGGGTGTTCTCCACTCATCCCGCTCTCATTTCTCCACCTTTCTGCCACATTTCAACTGTAAACATTTGAATGTGTGAACGCAACCTTGGACTCCCTCTTCAAACATCAAACAGCATCCAGATCCCTGAAATTGTTCTACACCTAAATGTTTCATCCCAGCGTCCCTGTGCATCTTCTTGGAAGACGTTGACCTGCGTGGATTTCTGAGCTGAAGTTTCCTCACCTGCAGTTTGTGACATCATCAAATTAAAGATCTGTTGATAGGTATTTGTATTTTTACCTGTTAGAACAACAAAAAAAGGCCAAATTCTTATTTAAAACAAAACATTTTCTTGGGTACAGCACTTTAATAACATCTAGACACCAAACTAAGCAGGACTATCTGAGTCTTCTCTATATTTGTGGAAAATTAAAATAAAGAATTGACTGTAATTAGGGTGAAGATATAAAAGAAATATTCTGTTTGTTGGATATTTAACCAGGACTTGATAAATTCCTTCTCATAAAGGCAGAAATCTTCATTTATTTCAAATTTTATTCAGTTTTTATCAAATGCATCCAATGCTTGATGTTATCAGAATGACTTATTATTGTTATTTTTTCCATGTTAGTTTTAGTTAGTCATGTAGATTTTATACATTTATCTATATAAAATTGTTCACCATCACCTGGCGTATTTTTCTTCCTCGTTGGTCATAAAACACAACTTGAGGAACATCACAAACACTGTTGAGTTTCTGAGGTGTCAAACACAAAAAGACAATAATTTTACTAACTTTACTGGATTTATTATCTGTAATCTGTAGATCTGAGCTGCAGGATCAGGTTGAGACTCGGTATTAAATGGTAAATAGGATGCTTGACTTTATCGAGTCCGAGGACTCCAAAGCTCTTCAGACAGTCAGTCATTCACCCATTCATACTGATACTGAACCCTGAAGGACTTGGATTGGTTTTGGGGACAACAAGTCTCTTGTTTTTATTCAGCAACAAGTTGTCAAGAACTTAGTTGAGTAAACTTGTTTTATTTTGTCACATTTCCTAAAAGAACTTGAAAGCGGTAGTCATGATTGCAGCTTTGAGTTAATAAGAAAAGAATGGATCCACTTCCTGACTGGATCAGGACTTGGCTACACACCGGTCCACTAATCCAGCCTCTTTGTTCTGCCTCTCAGAGATGTTGTCCCCCACTGTCCCTCACTGTCCCACACTGTGCCGTCCTGTCTCTGGGTGTCTTTGCCCAGCTGGTCTTTGGATCTGGTCCGCGGGGATAACCCCCTGGTTCCGGTTGCTTTGGTCTTTGTGTTGGATTGTCCTGCAGGATGACCTTTTCTCCTCCTTCCTATAGAGAAGCTGAGTCCTCCTCTATTCTTCCTCATTACCTTCTGCCTGGAATGCTGGTTTAGTAAAGGGCAAGAGACTCGAGAAAACAAAGTTTTATAGAAAATGAAGGTAAAGAAACACTAAAACAGAAAGAAATCTGGACTTAAAAAAGGGAATAAGAGAAATTGCATTTTCTGTAAAAAGGCAGAGGGTGCTGAGTTCTGTATGATAGAAGCTGAAACTGAGCTGAAAGCTAAAGGTAGCAAAATGCTAGCTAAATGTAAAGTAGGTAAAGTAAAGTAAAGTAGTAGTAAAGTAGGGAAACGTTAACTAAAAATAGAAAAGTAAAAAGTACCAAAATTCAGCTAAAAATGGCAAAATACTTACTAAAAGCTAAAAGTAGTAAAACACTAGCTAAATGTAGCAAAATGGTATCTAAAAGTAGCAGAAGGCTAGCTAAATTTAACAGAGCTACATCGTAGCCACAGCTGACAGAAGTGAGGCGGCCATGACACCAGTGTCACAGAATCCTCTGACCACCAGCAGCAGGTAAGGCAGGTGAAACGTCTTGCCCAAGGACACAACGGCTGAGACAGACAGAGCAGGGATTCAAACCGGCGACCCTCCGGTTACAGAATGAGCCCTACCTGAGCCACTGTCGCTCCATGAATGAGCCATTTATAAACAGGTAAAATAGCACAAAGTTTGCAGAAGCAGTAAAATTACAAATCATAAAAAATAACCAGAACTCGAAATGTTATCTCTAAAATATATTTAACATATTAGGAACACTAAATGTTCCTTGCTGTATAGACTCTACGTATCGTTTTATTTTGAACCATAAATTCATAAACAAATCCTCTGGATGACCCCTGAAGTGGACCTGAATGGGTTTTATCCTCAAGAGCAGATTAAAATTGAAATTATCAGCATCCAAATGTTTATCTGTCGCATTGTTTCCGTGTTTAGCTGCATATTTTCTGAGGTTATTAAGAGTAGCAGCAGCCCTCAGGGACCTCTGTTCTTTGTCCACTTTCTAACTACTGATGAAGGCTGCAGAGGAGGGAGGGAGAGAGGAGAGGTGCATATCAATTAGGAGAGAAGGAAAACAAGTCGGGGCTGATTGGAAACGAAAACCAAGGAAAATTAAAGGCTTGAAGAATGAAGAGCTGGAGAAACAGAAGTAAACTGATATTTTATTAGAAAGAAAGGAAATGACAAGAACTGGGACAGAATGAGGGGAGCGTAGAGCAGAAGATGGAGAGAAATGCAGAAAGATAAGCAGAATAATACTTGAGACACAGGGAAAAATTGACATTATTACTGCCTCGTTGGTGCCTCTGCTATCTGCTCATATTGTGTTTGCGTTGGCAATAAGTACTTCTTTATTCCTCGCCAGTAAAGCACCTTCTGAAATGAACTGGAAGAAATGAATGTGTAAATTTAAAATCTGCCAGCTGAGTTCTTTCCCAGCTCAAAACTCAATCTTAGCTTCTTTTTTCTTTCTTCTTCTTCTCATTTGAGATTGGCAAATGATAAATTGAGTTTGTCCTATTCTTTCTGTGGGCACGGCGGCGGATGGGGGGGCATGGGGGGGGCTTGACATTTCTGCCCGGATGAAATGATGAGAGCTTTGTTGAGCTTTTTATGAAAACTCACCCGCTGCTTCAATAATATAAACAGGCCGTGTTCATTTGTCAGCCCTGGCAACAGAGTTCAACATTTGAATATTCAGCTTCAAAGATGCTTAAAAGTCTGAGTGATTAAGATTTTATCAACAGAGCCGTCATCAAGGTTGTGTTTGATGCGTGCCACATTGTACAAATTCTTCCTTATGGCTGTTCTTTTCTGTCATCTAATGGTACATATTTAAGAGCTGTTGAATAAATTCTGTGTAGTATAGAAAAGACGTTTGCAGTGGAATAATGTCTCATGGCTTTTCCTTTCATACATTTAGAAATATCCTGAAGGCTTGCACTCTTTATGTATTGGTCTTTGGTTCTGTTGAGGATGGTTTCCAGATGTGTCAGCCATGATGAGTGCTGACACTTAAAGCTGGTGACTCACTGGGCTGCGAAAAGTTGGCAACCGGTTCATGGGTGGTTGGTAGTGATGGCGAATGGTTGGCGATCGGTTAGTGGATAGTTGGCGATCGGTTGGTGGATGGTTGGCGATCGGTTGGCGATTGGTTGGTGGACGGTTGGCGATCGGTTGGTGGACGGTTGGCAATCGGTAGGTGGATGGTTGGCGATCGGTTGGCAATCGGTTGGTGGATGGTTGGCGATTGGTTGGTGGACGGTTGGCAATCGGTTGGTGGACGGTTGGCAATCGGTTGGTGGATGGTTGGCGATCGGTTGGCAATCGGTTGGTGGATGGTTGGAGATCGGTTGGCGATCGGTTGGCGATCGGTTGGTGGATGGTTGGCGATTGGTTGGTGGACGGTTGGCAATCGGTTGGTGGACGGTTGGCAATCGGTTGGTGGACGGTTGGCGATCGGTTGGCGGATGGTTGGCGATCGGTTGGCGATCGGTTGGTGGACGGTTGGCGATCGGTTGGCAATCGGTTGGTGGACAGTTGGCGATCAGTTGGTGGACAGTTGGTGGACGGTTGGTGGACAGTTGGTGGACGGTTGGTGGACGGTTGGCGATCGGTTGGTGGACGGTTGGCGATCGGTTGGCAATCGGTTGGTGGACGGTTGGTGGACGGTTGGTGGACGGTTGGTGGACGGTTGGCGATCGGTTGGCGATCGGTTGGTGGACGGTTGTCGAACAGTTGGTGGACGGTTGGCGATCTGTTGATGGAAAGTTAGTGGTAAAGGCAACAAGTTGGCAGTGATGACGTTCAGTTGGCGACCGGATGGCGACCGGATGGCGACCGAATGGCGACCAGATGGCAACCGGATGGCGGACTGTATTTACGAGGGAATCTTTCGGCCACCTTTTTCAAATCTACAGTTTTCTCAGCCTCACTAATCAGGATTTAATTAAGTAAATCTAAAATCAGGAGCGAGGGTGAGCAGACTGTCAGCATATTTGATTTTTAACTTTTAACTTACTCTTTAATCACCCACCCTCATGTTATTTTATTCAACTAGTTTGTATTTTATAAATCAATGTGGAAAAATAAATAAAATAAAGCAGTAATTAGTTTTTTTTAAAGGGGTTTGGAAACTGCAGCTCTCTGGAGCTTTGACCAAAACTAACAATTATTATCTGAATTTCTAACCAGAATAGGAAAACAATAAAAACACAATAACACCAAGAATTAGAAGGAACAAGTTGCCTTTGATAAAAACTTTAAATAAAATGAGAAATAAATGAAGGTTTCTGCCTTTATGAGAAGAAATCTATCAAGTCACAATTAAATATTCAACAAACTGATCCAATTTTTATCTTCGCCCTAACTATGTGCTTTAATATTTCAGAGTGGGATATTAAATTTCCACAAATATAGAAAAGACTCACAGCAGCCGGCATAATTAGGCCCGAGCAGCGACAGCGCTGCGAAGGCCTATTGTATTTCGTGGAATTCTTATTAGGCCCGAGCAGCGACAGCGCTGCGAAGGCCTATTGTATTTCGTGGAATTCTTATTA
>NC_051433.1:1776052-1782079 GCF_001649575.2 Kryptolebias marmoratus
GACGTTTGCCCAGAGCGCCACCTAGTGGAGGGCGCGGGAAATGCACGGGAAATGCGCGGAAAGTGCGAGACAGCGTAGAGGGCGATCGCCAGGGTTCCCACGGTCGCAATAGGCCGAAGCGGCGCTGAGCTGCGAGGGCCGCCCAACGCTGCTTGCAGCTTTAATTCAGTTTAGATTTTATTAAAAGGCTCTACACATGAAGGTTTCTTTTTTTCCATGAAAGTTTGGTCTTTTTCTTTGTTCTAACATGTAAAAATACAAATGTCAACAACTGAATGCAAGTCTTTAATTTCATAATGTCACAAACTATTTGTTATATGTGTCAGATTTATTTGCTGCAGGTCTCTGGGTGAGTTTTAAGCAGCACGATCTCTTTGTTAGTTTAGGATATAAAAGTATTCAGTTAGGTTAAGACAATAATTATTAAATATAAACCATTCAGAATTATTCCAGCTTTTAACGGCACAATAATCTGCTTTCTTCTGAGTTAAATACCAACTGTAAAATGTTCATTTTTCCTTTAATTAATGACGTCTATCTTCATCAGTATGAGGATTACGATGTTGAGGTGAGAGTGGGCCTGTTTTAATATGATTTCAGTTTCTGGAGCTTGTCAGTAATCATTTATTGGAGGTTTTTCAAACTGAATCAGCCTCCACAGTTGTGAACACTCGGTCACATCAGCTCAGAGTAATAAGTAACACGGCTGCAGCAGCTCGAATGTGAGTGTTCAGAAGCTGATTAGAGTCGCCAGCTTTGTTTCATTTTCCCTCCAATCTTCTGTTTCTGTTTTTCTTGAAGAGTAGCGGGACTCAATAAATCCTTTTCTGCTGTCTGTGTTCCTAATAGAGGCAAACCATGTCATGGGACGCCTGTCGATACTCCCCCCATTAGGCTGGCGGACAAAACAAAAATCACTGACATATAGCACTCGTGTTTAAACAGAAAGAAAGAGACACAGAGACAGCACAAAGGCTCTAATGGTGTCTTCCTGCTTTGTGTTCAGACGGAGGTGTGTAATCATATACACACACTTTACAAGGGATTCATAAAAACTCACAAAGACTCAGTGGGCGTGCGTTAAGATCCGCTGTTCTGACATTTATGGGTGTTTCAGCATAAAGCCCAACAAGCCCTCTCAACTTCTTCCTGTTTGATCTGCAGAAAGACAAACAGACACAAAAGAAAAACCACAACAACCCTGAACTTTTAAAGACATTTCTTTGCAGTGGAAGATAAAATCTTCATTTTGATGAAAACAAACCATCAAGGTTTCTGCTTTTTGGATCAGTTGAACTCATTTTTAATGTAATAAGTCCGTTAAATTTTGAAGGACTTTTGGCAAACATGGCCAGTTTGAATAAATTAATCGTCTCGGTTGCAGCTGCTCTCCGCTGAGCCGGAATGATTCAAACATTTCGTTGTGCCAGGACGCTACTTTCAGATTACTTTGTGTGAAACAGTTATTAGTTTCTCTGTGAGAAACAGGTTTTTAGAAAAGCATTTAAACCATTAATCATTGTATAATAGCAGCTCACGTAGCTCAGATTTATTGTAAATCACAGGCTGGCTCTGTTCTACCTTTACTCCGGAACAAGACCTTGAGATGCTTGGGGTTTTGGCTCATTCCCATCCCAGACTTGTCAATCCACGCTTCAGGATCACGGTCTTAGACCTGGAGGTGCTGAACTTAGTCCCAGATGGAAACTGCTCCAGTGCCTGCTGGCGGTAGACTTAATGAGGCCAACCGGATCACATCACTCGTAAAAGAAAAAACCTGCCATCTAATCTCTCCTTGGCTGCATCTTAAAATCTTTTCTGCAAAAGTTATGAACAGAATCTGAAATAAAGGGCAAACCTGGAGTGAAACAGGAAATGCAAACTAAACTCTCATTTATTAAAGTCCTGAAACACGACGCTCCCAAAGTGATGTCCTGCGAGACACCAGGAGGGACACGCTCGTATGCAAGGCATGGAAACTGGCCGGCCAAACTCCCATCCCATAACATGGCTTTTACTTATTCAGCTAGAACTTAGCATGGTAGTATCTGAGCATCGTCCCCAACACAAAGTGATCGAATGAGAAACATGTTCATCTGCAACATCTCAACTTTTAGAGGCCCGTTTAAAATGGCCACCACAGCTAAATGACATTAGCGAACCCAAAATTAGCTGCAGCTCAGTCAGTTTTACAGATATTGAGGTAAAATTTGATGTAGTAGTAGCTGAGAGTGATTCACAACACATACTGTGAGCACTGAAAGGCTGCTGGTGACATTATTTACAGGATTTACCAAAAATGGCTCCACCTCCACCACCATCTGGTGAAGAAATGCTGTCTTTTAAAATAAATCCCTTTCTTCAACTTTCAGGCTTTATTGCATTCAAAGCAGAAACTAAACGTTAATAACCGCCATGATGACTTTGTTGAAGTTTAACAGTGTTTTCTGCAGAAGAAGCTGATTGGTTCAGCTGGTTTCTGATGTGCAGGTTTGATGAACACTTTGATCGGAGTTCTGATGAGGACTCTGACGGCTCATTGGATGGTGGCGCTCTCACAGAGCTGCAGAACAAATGATCAACAGGGGACTTTCATAAGTTTTGTCTTTTGTAAAAATGAACAAAAAAAAAGAAGCCCTCAAAGGGATTCGTGCTTTTAGTGATGAAGGGAAACTGTTTTAAATTACAGATCTACCTTCAAAGAGGAGTTAAAACACTGGAGGTATTGTCGTGCAGCTTGTCAAACTCTCCTGAGTTCATGTAGAAGACGTTTTCTTTTCTAATTCATTCTGGCTGTTAGCGATATAATTGAGTGACATTATTGTAACGAGCAGCTGTGTTCATCTTTTTATTCCGAGCCCTGCAGCTCCCGTCCTCTCCTCCGTGCTCCCCGCCACAGAGAGAGATCTGAAGATGAATTTCTGAAGCGCCTCCCTCCGTCTCCCCGTCTCCTTCCAGGTCGCAGCCTGGATCCCTCTGCCCGTCACTCCGTCATTCTCAGCCAATTAGTGCTTAGCTTCAGGTGTTTAACCCCAGGCCTTGCCATCAATTGGCTCATTATGTTGCTGCGTTAAATCTGTCCCTTTCCCCTGATCCACTTTCTGGCTTTCTTTCCTCTTTGACTAAACATCTTATCCCCTTTTAGTGATTTATTATCACCTCTCCAATATTCCTTTTCTTTTTGCTCTGTTTCCCAACCCCTTCCCTGTCTTCCTGCAGATTCCCACAACTCAATTGTCCCCGCTCTGCCTGTAGGCAGCCAAGGTATTAATAAAGCCGGATTTGAAATAGATTTCCTTTCTGCTCCATTTTGAATTGCATTACTGCACAGTTTTTGGACTCTCAGCATCCTTCATCCTGTGGCTTTTGATAACATGATATCCATTCATTCTGTTTCTGTCCTGCTGAAGGATTGCAGTCGTAACAACAGAAGATGCTGCAGTGCTGTAATCTCTCTGCAGCTGCAGGACGATCTGATGCTTTCTGACTCACTTTAGATCAATAAAGCTGAGGCTGAGCACCATCACACCCAACGCTGCTGCTTTTATTCCTGCTCACAATATAACTAAATATTAGGACTGAAGCTTTTGTTTGTGTTTGCTTCTTTTTATAATTTACAGGCGCAGGCACGCCAGCCCTTTCAGATTAATTTAATGTTTCCAGGATCAAAAAACAAAATAAAATTAGGTGAATTTTAGCGCTTATTTTCACCTCTGTGGACAAATTTTGCTTCCATGTGTTAAAACCTTCTGCAGATTGTTTGAAGCTGCTAAATGTGCTGTAAACAGTAAACAGGATTATTTTCACAGAATGATGTTCAGCTGTCCGTACGTCTTTAAAATATCTGTAAGGTAACACTTCACAATAAAACCAGCTTTAAACAAACTTAACAGGAAATAATCTGCAGTTAATGAGCTGTAAATACGTTAAAAGGTGCATTCGAACATATATCAGGACTCTCCCATGTTTCAGCTTATTCTTTAGCTGTCTTTTTGCTACTTTTAGCTAATGTTTTGCTACATTAGCTTTACAGCTAGTTGGTGGACGGTTGGCATTTTTACAGCTATTCTTTAGCTTTAATAACTTCTTCAGTAAAGTCGCTCAGCTAGTTTGTTTTACTTTTTAACTGTTTTTTTTTTGTTACCGTCTGCTGCTTCGTGTAAAACAGTGTTTGTTCTTTTTCTGTTTAAAATAAAAGACATAAACATCGCTGTTCGAGATGAGAAAGTCTTCATCAAACCTTTATCTTCGACACGCTTTGTTCCAAAGTTTAAAACAAAGGGAGGACTTTAATTTAGATGCTAACTATCAGTCGTTGACTCCACGCTGGGACGTGTAATTAAAATCCACTAAAAGGCATCTGCTCCAAGTCGATTTAATCCAATTTATCCACGACGTGAAGCTGCAGGGAATCCCTTTGTCTGCTGCGGCTCAAAGCTTTTGTTATCATCTGATTATAATCCTTACATCTGACGGTACATATGTAAGAGAGGCTTCTGTAAAACCTCTTGTACAACAGGAAGTGATGAAGAGCGAGTTTAATGAGGATGAAATATTACACACTTTAATTTAGGTTTTATTAATGAGGTGGATCTGAAATCGTCCTGGATTGGTCTAATTGAGATGGAGTGTGTGAGTTGTTTTCCTGTGAGGGGTCACGTATCTTACTTATATGAAAACACACACACACACACACACACACACGAGTTCAAACCCATGAGAAAAAAACCCACGAGGAGCTCGTCTGATGTTGCTTGTTTGCCTGCGAGGGTCATCTTCACGGGAGAGCTGCCTCTGTGTGTGTGTGTGTGTGTGTGTGTGCAGATAGAGGTTAGGCTGTTATTGCTTTGTAGAGAGGATGCAGATAAAAAGTGCAGCCTCGGCAACATATCAACAGTCTCACAGCTGCTGCTGCACATACAGCATTAAAGCCTCAGGTATGTGTGTGTGTGTGTGTGTGTGTGTGTGTGTGTGTGTGTGTGTGTGTTGAATCGGTGGGAGTTTGTTACAGAATTATATTTCCAGCCTTTGGCCAGAGTAGTTCCAGTAATAAGTAATTTCCCCCTGAAATCTTGTAGTGGCACATAAAACCTGAGCCGTACAAACACAGCGACTTGTCCCTGCCGTGTTTCTCCCAGAGGGGAGCGCTCTGTGTTTTCTCTGACACGGCCTGTTCTCTTGCTCTTTTCTTTTCTTTCCTTTTTTTTTCTTCCATGTTTTCTTGCCTTTCGGGTTATTTCAAAAGCAGAAGTGAATCAGAAGTGAAGGAGCAGCTCTGGCAGGAGAGGCCACAGACGGAGAACAAGATACGATTCAAGTGTCAGTTAGAAAATCGCTTTAAAGCAACACGAGCTGCTGAGCAATAAAACCAGGCAAAACAAGAGAAATAAAAACAACAAACACTAAAATATTAAGTCTTAGCAAATCTGTAAGACACTGTTAATGTCACGAGATCTTGTGTTACTTTATTTACGGTGAGCACACTGTCCTCACTGGACAAGCTGGGGATCAGTACCTCTCTTTGCAACTGGCTGCTGGACTTCCTCATTCAGAGGCCTCAAGCAGTACGTGTTGGCAACTCCACCTCGAGCAGCATCACCCTGAACACAGGCGCCCCCCAGGGCTGTGTGCTCAGTCCTCTGCTATTCACCCTGCTAACACATGACTGCAAAACAACCCACACCTCCAACCACATAGTAAAGTTTGCGGACGACACAACTCTTGTGGGCCTCATCACCAAGGGCGACGAAACCCACTACAGGGAGGAGGTCGATCTTTTGACCAAGTGGTGCAGCAACAACAACCTCCTGCTTAACGTGAGGAAGACCAAGGAGATTGTTGTGGACTTCAGGAAGGGCCACATTGAACACCCACCATTGACCATCGATGGTGCTGCTGTAGAGAGAGTGGGCAGCACCAAATTCCTGGGGGTGCACATCAGTGAGGACCTCTCCTGGACCACCAACACCACATCACTTGTGAAGAAGGCCCAACAACGCCTCTACTTCCTGCGCAAGCTGAAGAAGG
>NC_051433.1:1782227-1791999 GCF_001649575.2 Kryptolebias marmoratus
CGTGAACTTAGTGGACATCTGCTGATACTGAGACATCAAGTTGTTTAATCTGTGGAGACAAAGACTGCTTCCCTGCGTCCAACTCCTGAACACCCGGAAGGCAGTCACAATCGTGGGGGATGCTAGCCATCCTGCCCATACACTGTTCAGCGTCCTGCCATCCGGGAAAAGATACAGAAGCCTCCGCTCCCGCACCACCAGACTCTCCAACAGTTTCATCCACCAGGCTGTGAGGATGCTGAACTCCCTCCCCTCAGCATCAAGCGGCTGAGAAGAAGATGGGACAACCCCCCCGACCAACACCACAACACCAGATCTGTTGCACAACCAACACCAGAGAACCAGAGGACCAGAACTGCTGTTAAGAAGATGGGATCCCCCCACCCCCGTCTGACCAACACCAGAACACCAGAACTCTTGCTCAACCAACACCAGAACTCTTGCACAACACCAGACTTTTGCACAGCACTAGAACTTTGCACAACTGCCTTACCTCCAAACACAGGGGACAAACTTTGCACTATTGCCACTTGCACAACATGACATGACCACTACTAGAATGCACTCTACGCTACACTCAACACTCTACTCTCTACTACCTCTGTAATTACTCTAAACTCACAATGTGAAATACTTTGTTGTCCTGAGTACTTGAATCTGTGTTAGTAATTAGTTTTAGTTCTATGTATGTAGTATACAGCTTATCTTAGTTGTTAAACTACTTAAGTTATCTCAGTAGTAGTATAAAGCTATCTTAGTTTTTAAAAGACGTAAGTTATCTTCGATTATTTAAGTCTACTCTCCACTTGCACTTTATTTATCTGCAGTATCATAAGAAGGTTAGGATAGGCCTGCTTTGACTGTGCCTCTTATTGTGAGTGTTAGTGTCAGTAAATGTCTTTTCTGTATCACCGCGGGATGGTGAAAACGTAATTTCGATTCCTTTGCATGTCTGCACACGTAAAGAAATTGACAAATAAAGCTGACTTGACTTGACTTGACTTGACTTACGCCAGAATATGTGTTGAGGATGACTCTCAGCTACTACCACGTTAGAATTTAGCTCAATATCTGTAACATCAACTGGATTATAGATATATATGTGTTGGCTTATTTCAATTAGCTGTGGCAGCCATGTTTAATGGACTTTACTCCAAAGGTTAATCATTAAAAATGATTTTTTTTTTAGAATTTTATTCAAATTTATGAGTTGGTTCATGAGTTATTTTGCTAACAGACAGACAGGGTTTGACTCCAATTTACTTGTTTAGCTGTGGCGGCCATCTTGAATTGAGTTGACTCCAAAACGTAACCAGTTGTAGATGTGCATCCAGTGATTTCTTTCACACACAGGCAACAACATCATCGCCCGCCATTGTGAGGTGGGTGATAATTACTGAAATGGTTAAAAAAATAAAATGATGTTCCAGTGTGAACCAGAGTGAGAACAGAAAGGGTTAAATTTATAAAAGGTGAGTTTTGGAGAAAGTTTATGGACACAAACTGATCAAAAAGCAAAATTAAAAGTGTGTAAAAAGATTGTAGAGCTGATTCGGATAAAAACAAGAAAAAGAATCCCTGATAAAATGAGAAATGGTGCTGAAGGATTAAGACAGGAACAAAATATCCAGAAGAGCAACATTGAGGAGGACGAGGAGCGTAAGGAGGCAGGAAGATTGATCTGCACTCCTCCTCTTCCTCTCATTCTCTTCTCACTGGAGCGGCTCCCTAAAGTCTTTGGATTAATGGCTCCATTTCTGCTGCTCATTCATCAGATTCAGGAAAACATCCCAAAACACAATCCCTCACTCGACCCGCTCCGGAACCAGAGATTTACCTGCCAAAAGGCTCTTAAGTACTTTTAAAGACAGACAAAACAACTTTATCTCCACCTCGGCTCGAATGGGCGGGGCTTGCCACCTTCTTCTGCTAGTTATCGCAGGAAGTTCAGCCTGAGGTTGAACAAAAACTAAAGCAAGTAATGGAACACATGAAAATGGTACTTTAGGAGCCTCAAAATGGTATTTATTTCAAAAGTGCAAAAAAGCCTTGTTTCCTGTTTTTGTGGCAGCGCTACAGCACCACACACAGGCCTGGTGTAGTTACTACACTTTGTTGGGATGAAGACATTTCTAGAAACACTGCTGAAACAGCAAAAACATAATTTTTAAAGCAAAACATTTTTGTGTACAGAATGCTGGTTTAGATGGACAGGACATGGCGTCCCTTAGAGACGAGGTGAGACGTTCGGTTGTCCAGGAGGGACTCGGAGTAGAGCCGCTGCTCCTCCACATGGAGAGGAGATAGTTGAGGTGGTTCAGGCATGTTCTAGGGAGCATGTCCAACTGGGAGGAGACCCCAGGGAAGACACAGGACACGCTAGAGAGATTCTGTGTCTCAGCTGGCCTGGGGACACCTTAGAATCCTCCTGGGTGAGCTGGAAGAGGTGGCTGAGGAGAGAGATGTCTGATGGATGGATGGATGGATGGATGGATGGATGGATGGATGGATGGATGGATGGATGGATGGATGGACAGATGGATGGATGGATAAATGAATGAATTATGAATGAATGGTTTCAGCCGATAGCTTCAGCTAACAAAGCGTTAGCATATCCACAGTGTTGGTTGGACCTGAACTACCTGGTGCTGAATGATCTCCAGCACTGGAACCGTTTCCAGCCTCCGTCGTCCTTCGACTCTCAGGGAATCAGTCCTCCGGTTGCCTGCAGAGAGGTGGTGGTGGTGGTGGTGTGTGTGTGTGTGTGTGCGGGGGGGGTCATATCTTCCTGCAGCAGGCCTCGCTGTCTGGCCTGGTCACATTGTGCACCAGCTGTGCCATCTCCTCTGCCCTTTCACAGCGTGTGATAGCTAACATGCCAACCCTTGACCGCTCATGATTAATGAGGGGAGAAGCCACCGGAGGGACCGGGTCCCTGTGGAGGAATACAATTGTTCTTTCGCCATGCATACATATTTTTCTCATCTGTCACCTGGCACATTTTCCTCCTCCAAACAGCAGCTACAACCTTAAATCTCCTTGAAAATCGTTTCTTCTCAACTTTTATCATCCTAAATTTATTCCAGCATGTTAATCGTGTGAATGATGAGTCAGCGTTCCGACGATTATTTTCCTGTTTCTGGTTTCTTCTGCACGTTTCTGGACTCTTAACTGCTTCAGACAATCAGGTGTCAAATGTTCAGCTCAGTCAGGACTTTAAGTATTTGTAACATTTATGCTTTTTAAATTATTTAACTTTATCTAGTGTTTTTCTTATAGTGCATTCACATCTCTTCCAAACTTTGTGCTTTTTAACTCTGTTTCAGTAAACTTGCTTCACTTTTGGCTTTTTGTTACTTTATCAACTTTAGCTTTGAATTAGTTTAGTTTTTCAGCCTTTGTTCTGCTTGTTTTAAACTTTAAATATTTATTTTCTGCTTCTTCAACAGATTTCATCTTATTTTTCCTTTTTTTATTTCAATACTTTCAGGAAGATCTATTGCAGGAAAAAGATGATTATAAAGAAGTTTAGATGTAAAGAAACTCAGGAGAGAAGATTGTAAATCAAGTGAACGATGGAAAATCTGTCTTTTGTCGTGACCGAGGTCAGCTTGGGAGGCAACATCATCATCATCATCATCATCATCAGGATGTAAACAGCCTCTCCAGTTTTCTAATCCACATTACACTGCAGTAATCTACAAGTTTGTTCCTGCAGTTTTGGTTTCGTCAAGAAACCTTTTAAGGATTTTCTAGCTTTGGATTCTAAGGAAGCTGCATTTCCAAACAGCTGACATTACAGGTTACTAATGCTGATAATTTACTAATCTCATCCTTTCTGTTTAATCTATCAAGCAGAAATTAGTAATCTGATTACGGGAGGTTCATCTTGGCATTATCCAGATTAGTTTTCTTCAACTGAAGCACGACTGGATTAAAGGAGGTTGTGTGTTTGCTGAAGACTTCCTGTTTTTGGGTTTGACCTTTTATTTGCTCAAGAATCAGCCATAAATATGATAAATGTGATTTAAATGATTGTGATTTAGCAGCTCCAGTTTCAGTCTTCAGCCACCAGAGGAACTCTGATGTATCGCAGTTATGGAGGAAAACAGGTTATTTAATTCCCTCCGTGGCTCCGTGATGAGTGATTATGTCTCTGTAATTGAGGAATTACAGTGTGCGTGTTTATTATGGGAACATCACGTTGATCTGCATAAGCATGCATAATTACAGGTTGGTTCGTATTTGTTCTCTGGAGAAGTTTTTACTGAAATTATGATCTGCCTCACTTTTTAGGTCTCTTTGGAGTTTCCTGCACAAAATATTTCCTCTGCATAGTGAGGAAAAACAAAGACCTCAATTATATTCTCTACTGTTCCTATGATTCCATGTAATTATAAAAATCCAACAATGACTTCATCAAAAATGCAGTTTACTGATTTAAATCTTATTTTGAATGAATTCAGTTTAAACATTTATTAAATATCCTGCTGCAAATGAGCAAAAACTAAATATGAACTAATTAGAGACAGTTGAATATCTTGATAATTGGCTGTAAAGATAATTAAGTATATGAGTAAATAAATGGTAATCTGATGTTTTTTGAAAATACATTTAACAGAAATCTGTTTGCACAGCCACACGATTCTTAATAAAAGTGGGAAATTTCCCCCTGAAATCAGCAATATTGTCGTTTCATTCACTGCATGAAGCAAATCATCAGGAGACAAACCAAAACCTGCCGTTCTGTTGTTTCCAATAACAACTAAACACTGAATACTGGAAGTCCAACTGAAACATCAGCAATTAGAGGAGAAAACTGTGGGCCGGGTTCATCTGATTGAGAGGTCCAGTGACGTCGTCAGACTGGAGCCAGTAAAGGAAGACGATAAAACCTGATTTTCCAGAGGAAATCTAAGTTTTAGCATGGTCTCAGGTTCCCAGAACTCCACCTGGTCAGAGAATAATCTCTGTGTCAGCGCTGTGCTAAAAGCACAAAGCTGGGTGCAGAATCATGGTGGAATCAACAATCGGGGGGTCCACGGGGGTCTTCCTGCTGCAGAATGACGGCTGAAAACTGTGCCAACAACAAAATGTCACAATATCAATGAACCAAAACATTTACAACGAGATTTATTTAAAAAACAAAACACCAACAAAGTTTTTAAAACCAACAGGAATGTTGTGAAACTGAGCTATGGAAGCCCAGGAGGGTCAGGAGGAGAGCAGCGATGAAGTTTCTCTGCTTTAACCAAAGCAAGACGTCGATAAAATAAAAGTCAGGTGGATATAAGAAGCATCCTTTGATGAAACCTTGAACCCCAGGCTGCTCCTGATCGGTGCATTTGTGTGTGAGAGTGAATGGGTGAATGGGTGAATGACTAATAAAGTCCTACATGTCTTAAAACATGCACGTTTTAACCACATTTAAGAGGAAATTCTGTTTCTTTGGTCTCAACAATGTTGACTGCAGCAGATGGTATCCACCCTCCCTACACACACACACACACACACACACAGGGAATAAATAATGAGACTGAATCTCAAGGAACCTAAATTCACTAAAGAACAGTTTTCAGTTCTTTAACATATTTAAAACCATCAGTTTACATCTGAATAACTTCCAGTCTGTGTTTTAAAGAGCATTGCAGATGTTTAATGCTTTAGTAAATTAAATATGAGACATCAGTGGTAATATTTATAGGATTTTTAGCCTCGGGGAAGATTTGTGGACAAACCCCAGCATGAGTCTGTGATGGCCGCCGTGGTTTATCCTGGATTCTGTTGTCTAATCTGCTTTTATTTGGATCTGATGTTTTCTGTAAGGAGCTTTGTTGGAACAATCTTTTAATGTAATGAATACCATTCTTTTAGTTTAAATAAAGCTTTAAAATTCACTTAAAGTTTCTGATTCGGATTAGTTTTTAAAGGAGCTTTAGATTATTAATTCATTTATTTGTTTATTCTCAAAATATATCAAGAAAGACATAAAAATGGTGTCTTTAAACAAAATGGGGAAAAAATGAACAGTAAATTGGATCTTTTTTATATAAAACCTCTTCTGTAAAATAGTTTTTTTTTGTCTGGTTTCTTGGATTCAGTTTCTACTCGTCCATGTTGCCGATGAAATTTGACTTCCTGTTTTATTTTGTAGTTCTTGTTTTGCTTCCTGTGTGGTTGTCACACCTGCTTTTAATGAAATCACCCTTCCTGCTCTCTCCAGCTTCTTCATTTTTTTCTCTTTTTTCTTTACAAACTGAGCCAAATGAACTCCTGTGTTTGTTTAAATTAATCCCTAA
The DNA here is from genome assembly GCF_001649575.2 of Kryptolebias marmoratus. Lineage (NCBI taxonomy): Eukaryota > Metazoa > Chordata > Actinopteri > Cyprinodontiformes > Rivulidae > Kryptolebias > Kryptolebias marmoratus. The sequence goes on from NC_051433.1 coordinate 1,788,527, forward strand.
TCTGCTCAGACTGCACTGGTGAAACTATGGGAAACTTGTTAAGACATTTCTGTGTTCTGTAAGTAGTTCCTTTAATTTTACTGCACTGTTGAAGTGTTTTAAATTAATGAGAGACTTGGAGAAACTCTCAGGAACCTGTTATTTGATTTTCAGACATTTAATCCAACAAATACATCTGTTGGTCAAAGATTAGCTGCTCGTTTGGGAAGATAATCAGATTAAACAGATCTGTGGATTCCGTGGATCAGTTTGTCCTCTTATGGGTGATTAACGTGTCTGCCTGTCTGTCTGTCCACCATCAGATCCCGTCCACGGACCCCAGAACGTCAACGTGGTGGACGTCCGGGCCCGCCAGCTGACGGTCCAGTGGGAGACGTTTGGTTACGCCGTCACTCGCTGCCACAGTTACAACCTGACGGTGAGAGCGGCGACAAGGGACACATTTTAACAAAAATGAGTCATAAACCCCGAAATATATCATTGAATGAAACATTAAGTAAAAATAGGAAGGTGTATTTTGGTGCTTATCATGAAAGGTGGGTGATCATGTAAACATGTCAGCTGCCGACCTTTTAAAGAGTGTTTCAGGTGTCTGGGACAAATCCTGGTAGTAGCTGAGCGTCGTTCCTAACGCTCACTCCGAGCTCCACACGACGCACGAGATCTTTGCTTAAAACATTTGGATTAACTGTCAGAATCAGCAAAATATCTCATCAACCACAGGACGGATTTTAATAAAACTAATCATTTTTTGGACTTTTGGAGTCAACTTTGTTCAAAATGGTCGCCACAGCTAATCTGCCTGAGTCAGTTTTACAGATATTCCTCTAAAACTCATGCATTTCTTGGCCTTTTCTTCTCCTTCTTGTTCTAAAATGATTCTGTTTTCTGCCGTTAATGACGGTGAAGAACAGGGATGTTCTAAGCTCTTCATCTTTGTCCCGTTGATGCTGAAGTTTGGATCGTTGTGGAGCTTCTGTTTATTTTAATGTTTGATTGCTGAGATTTTTGTGTTTTTAATGTGAGCTTGTAGCCTGAGTGCCATTTACTGTGGAATAATAAAAAGCCTTCAGTAAGAAACTAATTCTTTTTATTGATGGGTTTAACGTCATTCGAAGAAAAAGTCAGTTTGTTGCTGTATAATCTGCACGTCAGTCAGAGTAGTTTATAGTTTGTATTAAATGTCTTGTTTTTTGCAGGTGCAGTACCAGTACGTGTTCAACCAGCAGGAGTTTGCAGCTGAAGAGTTGATCCAAACATCGTCCCACTACACTCTGAGGGGACTGAGGCCCTTCGTCACCGTCCGGCTGAGGCTCGTCCTCGCCAACCCTGAAGGCAGCAAGGAGAGCGAGGAGATCGTCAAGCAGACAGAGGAGGATGGTGAGACATAACGCTTCTTTCAAATCAAACTTTCCATCGATCCAGCGACGTATCTGTGTGTGATCAGACCCTCCCTGGAGAACCCCCCCAGCAGCTCAGAGAAATGATTCATTAGAAGAGCCATGGGCGGCAGAACGAGCCGCCCCGACCTGCTCCCAGACTCAGGCGAGATGAGACACGGCGCCGTCTAACCTGAACGGAGTGACTGACAGGCGGTTTTAGGAACCTCGGGGCAAAAAGTTTAAAGGGAGAAATCTTGGCGAGGAATATAAAAACAAAAATAACTCAAAAGAAAATGTTTTCGACAGTTTATGCTTTTTACCTTTGTGATCAGCCTGACTTCATATTAAAACAAAGTTTGTTATAAAACCATCCTGAAATCATTAGAGGTTCTCCGAAGGTTCTGACACCGTCTCAAAGAAAGGCTTTAAAGAATAATTGGCAGCTTTGAAAATAAACCGTCTGAACCTCCGACGTGGATCAGAAACGGCTGCGAACCATCAGGACAAAGAGCTCCTGCTGCAGAATTATTTCACACCAAAACATTACAGCAGTAAATAAAACCTTTAACAGGAGCTGTGCTGTGAGAGAACACATCTGCCCATAAATCAGTTCTTTAGTTTTATTGTTTTAATAAGCCTCAGAAACATTCCCTCTTTATTAAACTTATCTGTTTCAGTTATTAAATCTCTTTGTAGAAACTAGAAGAAAATAAGGACCAGTTTGGGTATTAAAGAGATGCTTCTTTTTGTTGAAGTGGGCCTGATCAGTCAGTGTCTTACCTGCAGCAGACAGCAGTCAGGGACCTCAGTTTGGAGAATCAGAGAGTGTTGAGCTAACAGAACTCGTTTCAACAGCTCAGGTTGAAATAAGCAAACGAGCCTGCTTGTGTTTTCAGGCAATCATTCAGTTATTTTAGGAGCTTAAACTTGATTTGAATAGATTCAAGTTATTATTTTAAAATGTCCTCTGTCTTTATTCAGAAACCATCCAGGATTACAGCCTCTAATTCCCAGACCTCACCACAGGAACAGTAAGCATCGTGTGACAGGAAGTTTATTCCCATATCCAGGAAGTCTGAGTCTGTAGGAACCAAAACTGCTCAAGTCTGTTTTTGGCAAGAAGGACAAGTTGACCTGGACTCCTCTTCTAATGACAAAAAACAAAATGTCCATGATGTCTTCATGAGCAGTCAGTATCTAAAGTGCAGTAGACAGCAGTCAGAGCGGTTCAGTTTTGAGAGTCAGGGAGAAATTCTCATGTGGGAGTTGAGCTAAAGTCATTTTAAATAACTGACAGTGAAAACCTTATTTTACATCTCATCACTTTTATGAAGCAGCTGTTTTGTGTTTTTCTCAACCAAACGTCCACGTTGTGAGGCTAGTTAAGAGTTGTTTCTGCTCTGACAGAAAGTTCTCTCTCTGTAAAATCATAACTTTTATGATCAGTTTCAGTGCCTCGTGGTTGTTCCTGGAACGTGTCTTTATCACAAATAAATATCTCGACTCAGAGATGAAGCACAGCCTGACCCAAAGTCACGTGAAGTGTTTAACGGGACGGACCTGAGCGGTGCATTCAGGGTCATAAACATGCAGAATATGACCACATGGGAACCGTTCTGTACCGTATTGATGCAGAACGTCAGCTGAAATGGTAATCACTTTGAATGATGTGGCAACCAGAGGGTCCAACCAGGATTGACCATCACTGTCCTGAAACGCATAGATCACAGGTGTCAAACACCGGGGGGGGGACGATCTCCTGCATGTTTTAGACGTCTTCTTGCTTTAAAACACCTGATTTACATGGATGACTTGTGGACATTTGGTGAGGAGGTGATTAAACTGTTTGAATCAGGTGTGATGGAGCAGAAAAACCTAAAACCCTGACACCGCCCCCCCCGACACAGATGTTAATCTGCTCTAAACCTTTAAGAAACTAAAGCATGGAGCTGACTGAAGGGAACTGAATACACAACAACAACAACAAAAATAGATTCAATCTCACACAGGTTGATGCCTGCAACCTATAAAATTGGACTAATCAACATTCCTGTGTTATTGCTGCACCCCCCGCCCCCACCCCCCCACCCC